>NC_066527.1:18926606-18949106 GCF_024679095.1 Eriocheir sinensis | reverse complement strand
AATAAATAGAATAAAGAATAAGAGAAAATAAAGAAAGTAAACAGAGGACGATGAATAACAAATAGAGAAAAATAAAGCAGAATAAAGATTGGGAGAGAGAATAAAGAAGAGAACAGCGAATAATTATGAATAGAGAATATGGAGGAAAAAAATAAAATAAATAATAAACAATGGAAGAGAATGAAAACAGAATAGAGTGGATACATAATAATTAAGAAAGTATAGGAGAAGAAAAAATGCGATAAAAATAGAGAGTGGAAGAGAATGAAGAATATATTAGAGAATAAAGAATAAGGAATAGAAGAGAATAGATAATAATAGAACAGAAAATAAGAAAAAAAAAAGAAATAAGGAAGAATAAAAGAAGAAAACTCAAGAATGAAGGAGAAAATAAAGAAAGAAAAGCGAAATAAAAAATAAGAAATAAGGAAGAAGAAAAGAAGAAAACTCGAGAATGAAGGAGAGAATAAAGAAAGAAAAGAGAAATAAAAAATAAGAAATAAGGAAGAATAAAAGAAGAAAACTCAAGAATGAAGGAGAGAATAAAGAAAGAAAAGAGAAATTAAGAGAAAAATAGAAAATAAAGAAGAAAAAGTTGAGAATAAGGAAGAAAATAATAAAGAGAAGAAAAGGAAATAAAGAAAAAACAAAGAATAGAAAATAAAATATGAAAAGAAAAGGACAGGAGGAAATAAAGAAGAAAAAAAATAAAAAAAGAACAAGTAAAAAAAAAAGATAGAGAATAAAAGAAAATGGAAGTAAGAAAAAAAAAAGAAAAAAAAAAGAAAACAAAGAAGATCAAGGTCAAGAAAGATTACAGAGAAAAGAAAGAAAAATAAATCAATCTAATAACATCAACAATCCTGACCTGCCCCACGCCTTGACCTGACCTACTGTGACCTTAACCCTGACATTGAAATTGACCTAAACTATTCCACGTGTCTGTCTGTGTCTCTGTTTGTGTGTTCGTCTGTTTGTGTTTGTTATTGTATGTCTGGTTTTAAATCCGTCTTTATATTTTTTTTTTCGTCCTCCTTCTCTTCCTCTTCTTCCTCCTCCTCCTTCTCCTCCTCCTTCTCTTCCTCTTCTCTTTTTAGCTATTCCTCTACAAACACTTTCTTCTTTCTAGCTACATCTTCCTCTCTTTATCCTCCTCCTCCTCCTCTTCTTTCTCCTCCTCTTCTCTTTTGCTATTCTTCTACAAACTCTTTCCTTCTTTCAATTCTTTCTCTGTCTTTAACTAACTATTTTCTCTTCCTCTTCCTCCTTCTCTTCTTCCTCCTCCTCCTTCTCTCCTGTGCTATTCCTGTACAAGCTCTTTCCTCATATCAATTCTTTCTCTGTCTTTAACTAACTATTTTCTCTTCCTCTTCCTCCTCCTCTTCTTCCTCCTCCTCCTCCTCCTCCTCTCCTTTGCTATTCCCCTACAAGCTCTTTCCTCATATCAATTCTTTCTCTTTCTTTAACAAATCATTTTCTCCTCCTCCTCCTCTTTTCCCTCCTTCTCCCTCTCCCCCCTCCCCCCCGGCACTCACCAGGTCCTGGCAGAGCTCGTTCTTGAGCTTGAGCTTCTCCTTGAGGGTGACACACTCGAGGTCCTTCTCCTGCACGTGCCGCTGGAGGGTGTGGTGTTGGCGCGTCAGGATTTCCAGGTCCTCCAGCTGCTGCCTCAGGGTGCTGTTGGTCTCCTCCAGCGACGCCAACCGGCCAACGTCGCCCTCACCAGCACCCCCGCGCGACAGACCCTGGGGGAGGCACGAGAGGAAAGGGTTAGGAGGGGTGATAAGGGGTCAGAGAGGGGTATAAGGAGCTAGGGGTTCATGGTACAGAAGGGTCAAATTACCACCAGGGTCCTGCAAATGCCCATAACTCTGCAAGCCTTGTCAAATATGTGTTACTTAGGTCCATGGTACAGAGGGATCAGACTTCCTCCATGGTCATATAACTAGCCCTGGAAATGATCACTACAACTAATACGAAAGCCTTGTCAAATGTGTGTTACTTAGGTTCGTGGTACAGAAGAAGGGTCAAACTACAACCAGGGTCATACAACTACCCCTGGATATGCCCCCTACAACTCCTTCGATAGCCTTGTCAAATATGTGTTACTTAGGATCATGGTACAGAGGAAGGGTCAGACTACCACCAGGGTCATACAACTACCCCAGGAAATGCCCCCTACAACTCATTCGAAAGCCTTGTTATATATGTGTTACTTAGGATCATGGTACAGAGGAAGGGTCAGACTACCACCAGGGTCATACAACTACCCCTGGAAATGCCCCCTACAACTCATTCGAAAGCCTTGTCATATATGTGTTACTTAGGTTCATGGTACAGAAGAAGGGTCAGAATACCACCAGGGTCATATAACTACCCATGGAGATGCTCCCTACAACTCCTTCAAAAGCCTTGTCAAATATGTGTTACTTAGGTTCATGATACAGAAGGGTAAGACTTCAACCAGGGTCATAAAACTACCCATGGAAATGCTCCCTACAACTCCTTCGAAATCCTTGTCAAATATGTGTTACTAAGGTTAATGGTACAGAGGGATCAGACTTCCACCAGGGTCATATAACTACCCTTGGAAATGCCCCCTATAACTAATACGAAAGCCTTGTCAAATATGTGTTACTAAGGTTAATGGTACAGAGGGATCAGACTTCCACCAGGGTCATATAACTACCCCTGGAAATGCCCCCTATAACTAATACGAAAGCCTTGTCAAATATGTGTTACTTAGGTTCATGGTACAGAAGAAGGGTCAAAATACCACCAAAGTCATATAACTACCCCTGGAGATGCTCCCTACAACTCCTTCGAAAGTCTTGTCAAATATGTGATACTTAGGTTCATGGTACAAAAGAAGGGTCAGTACATCACCAGGGTCACACAACTACCCCTGGAAATGACCACAACTTCTACGAAAGCCTTGTCAAGTATGTGTGCTTGGGGGGCGAAATGTTTAAAAATATAGGCTTTAGTAAGGGAGGAACAATAGAACGGAGAGATCAAGGGGGAGAAAGGATTAGAGGAGAGGGAGAAGGGACAGGGGGAGAAGAAGGGATGAGAGGGCAACAAGATGGACAGACGACAGACCCTGGGAAAGGTACAAAGAGAATGGTTAAAGGAGGAGGAAGAAAGGATGGGTTAGGAAGGGGGAGAAGGGGTGTCAGGAAGGGGAATGAGGGCTGTCAGGGTAAGAGAAGGGCCCTTTCCTGCACCCCGCCGCGCGACAGACCCTGGGGGAGGCGAGAGAGAAGGGTCTGGGATGAGGCTATAGGTCTAGTGGGTATCAATCTTATTATGTGATCTATTCTATTTGTTAAAGAGACTTAATAAAGGCTCGAGCCCTCAGCGACACCCCCTACTGACAGACCCTGGTGGACGAAGAGGAAGGAAGGGAGCTGGGTCGATGGGGGAAAGATACTTATTGGTTCAAATGGTCTTATAAGGGGTTCAAATGGTCTTCCTCAATGGTTCATGTGCTAAGAGGGTTGGGTTGATTGGATCCTGTGAAAAAGGAGGATTTCAATACCTTAGAAGGATAATTATTTTGTTATGAAAGTTTCCAACCAAGAGAAGAAATGAAATATAATTGAAGTAAAAATGAGCACTGATTGAATATTATTAGATGATGCAAAAACAATAAAATATACACGAAGAATTACGATTAAAAGGAAACCATGAACTGAGACATGACTTAGAATATTAACGATGGAAAAACAAAGAAAATAATAATAACGATAATGATAATACTAATGCTACTAATAATAATGATAAAATGATAATGATAAGTCTTCCTAGAGATAACGAAAGATAAGAGAATCCATTATGTGAGAGAGAGAGAGAGAGAGAGAGAGAGAGAGAGAGAGAGAGAGAGAGAGAGAGAGAGAGAGAGAGAGAGAGAGAGAGAGAGAGAGAGAGAGAGAGAGAGAGAGAGAGAGAGAGAGAATGAAAAAACTAATCCTTCTCAGTTACAATTAATTTTCCTTAAAAGAAAAGATAAAAAAAGGAGTTGATGCTGTTGATTAGACTCGCTCTCTCTCTCTGTATCTGATAAGAGAGTCGCTAATTAGGGGTCGAGAGAGAGAGAGAGAGAGAGAGAGAGAGAGAGAGAGAGAGAGAGAGAGAGAGAGAGAGAGAGAGAGAGAGAGAGAGAGAGAGAGAGAGAGAGAGAGAGAGAGAGAGAGAGAGAGAGAGAGAGAGAGAGAGAGAGAGAGAGAGAGAGAGAGAATGTGATAGATATATAAAAAAAACAGAAAATGTAAACAAACAATATAAAAAAGAGTAAAATAAAAGCGAAGATGTGTGTGTGTGTGTGTGTGTGTGTGTGTGTGTGTGTGTGTGTGTGTGTGTGTGTGTGTGTGTGTGTGTGTGTGCGTGCGTGTGTGTGTGTACCACAAACTTGGCACTATTGATCAAAGGATGGCAGGCCAGGGTTGCCAACGTAGACTTTCCGCTCTCTCTCTCTCTCTATCTCTCTCTCTATCTATTTATCTATCTATCTAACTATCTATCTATCTATCTCTATCTATCTATCTATCTATAAGTCAGAAAAGTAAGTAAATAAATAAGAAAACAAAAAAAAATATAAAACAAAAAGCAAAACAAGCAAAAAAAAAACACGACTTTTAAAGCAGAAAAACAAACAGATATTAAAACAACGATATAATGTTTCACTTCAAAAGAATTTCGTCACTTACACACACACACACACACACACACACACACACACACACACACACACACACACACACACACACACACACACACACACACACACACACACACACACACACAGACAATTATCAATATTTTAATCTATTTATTCAACCGTTTTAAAATAATGCACTTCAGCGAATGTGATTTCTCTTGTTTCTTTTATAATTACAAGTTTGAAAAGAGTGAATGAGAGAGAGAGAGAGAGAGAGAGAGAGAGAGAGAGAGAGAGAGAGAGAGAGAGAGAGAGAGAGAGAGAGAGAATGATAATATTACCTAAACATGACCCTCTCTCTGACTCACTCTCTAAATTAGTAATGGCGGGTAAAGATCACAAGTTGGCGGCGGTGTCTGGTTACCTCAAACTTACCTGATCTCTCTCACGGACACACACACACACACACACACAAAAGCAATCATTACGAAAGACTCAAAAGGAAAAAAATGTTAAAAAGAAATATAAGAAAATAATCAGATAAACATTAACAAGGAAAAATATTATGAAATCTCTCTCTCTCTATCTATCTATCTATCTATCAGTCTATCTATCTGTTCACCTTGAGTTAGTTTTAGCTTCTACCTGGACTCATTAGCGGACAGGTGGTACTAATGACCTATGCCTACCTGGGTCAATAGTGTGGTTAGTATTAGTATGAAATCACAGCGTAGAAATTAAGATGAAAAAAAGCTATTAGTAGAATGTGTGTGTGTGTGTGTGTGTGTGTGTGTGTGTGTGTGTGTGTGTGTGTTTATTGATCGAAAACCACGATAAAACATTAGACCAGACACATACTTACTCATTCTCTCTCTCTCTGATTGTCTCTCTATTCTCTTTTTCCAATCTTTCACACTCTCCCTTTTTCTCTTCCTATGACATTTTCCTTATTTCTTTTCCTCTCTCCTCCTCCTCCTCCCCCTCCCCCTACCCCTCCTCTTCCTCCTCTTCCTCCTCCCCCTCCTCGCCTGCATCTATTTGTTTATGGTGCAGGAGCAGTTTCGGCTCAGTGACTTTCGGCGCCGGAAGTGTGGATTCGGCCCCATGACGATCTCTCTCTCTCTCGATGTAGATTCTCTCTCTCTCTCATTATTTTTTATTTTCTGATATTTTTTTTTTTTACGCTTTTCATTTGTCTAATTTCTCTTTCTCTCTTTCTTTGATTCTAGATCTGTCTCTGTCCTCTCTCTCTCTCTCTCTTGGCACTCCCGACCTCCCTGCGTCCCAAAAATAACTTTCCTTTTTCCTCTTATTTTTTTCTTATTCTTTTTTTCTATATCTCTTGTCTGAGTCTCAGTCTGTGCCTCCCCCTTGTGTCTGTGCGTCTCTCTCTCTCTCTCTCGACACAGACAAAGACACACACACACATAGACACACAGACACATAGACACACAGACACACACACACACACACACACACACACACACACACACACACACACACACACACACACACGCCATCACCGTCCCACATAATTTCCGTGAGAGTTGCGAAGCTTTGCAGAATATTTCGCTCGAGTTGCAAGATTATTAATAAGGCAGAGAGAGAGAGAGAGAGAGAGAGAGAGAGAGAGAGAGAGAGAGAGAGAGAGAGAGAGAGAGAGAGAGAGAGAGAGAGAGAGAGAGAGACCTAGACTTGTATGGCTGACTAGAACTTCTCTCTCTCAACCAAGGTCATTGCATCCTATATAGCAGACGGTGGCTTAGAGAGAGAGAGAGAGAGAGAGAGAGAGAGAGAGAGAGAGAGAGAGAGAGAGAGAGAGAGAGAGAGAGAGAGAGAGAGAGAGAGAGAGAGAGAGAGAGAGAGAGAGAGAGAGAGAGAGAAAGGTGGAGGAGGAGAAACAAAAGAGAGAGAGAGAGAGAGAGAGAGAGAGAGAGAGAGAGAGAGAGAGAGAGAGAGAGAGAGAGAGAGAGAGAGAGAGAGAGAGAGAGAGAGAGAGAGAGAGAGAGAGAGAGAGAGAGAGAGAGAGAGAGAGAGAGAGAGAGAGAGAGAGAGAGAGAGGCGTGATTGAGGAGAAATGAGAGGGAGAGAAAGGAAAGGAGAGGAAGGAAAGAGGGGGAGACAATGAGGGAAGGAGGAAGGGAGGGGGAGGAAACAGAGAGAGGAGGAGGGAGGAAGAAGGGGAGGGGGGGAGGAGGAGGAGGAGGAGGAGAATTAAGAGGGGGAGGTGGAGAAGGAGGAGGAGGAGGAGAAGGAGGAATGAATAGAGGAAGGGAATGAGGGAGGAAAGAATGGCTTGTGATGACCCTTTCTCTCTCTCTCCCCCTTACACAACGGAAAACTCTACGGATTTTTAATGATAGATTTCACTACAAAAAACCGACCATTATTATATTTTTTTATATCACTATTTTTTGGCTGCCGTGTGTGTGTGTGTGTGTGTGTGTGTGTGTGTGTGTGTGTGTGTGTGTGTGTGTGTGTGTGTGTTACTCAGCCTTCATCAATCAGTCATTTTTCTTTTTCCTTTTCACCCATGTCTCTTATTCTTTATTATTGCACCAAGGTCAAACAATTCTCCTGTCTGTCTGTCTGTCTGTCTCTCTGTCTGTGTATGTGTGTGTGTGTGTGTGTGTGTGTGTGTGTGTGTGTGTGTGTGTGTGTGTGTGTGTGTGTGTGTGTCTGTCTTATTCTGTCTCCTTGTCTGTCTGTGTCTGTCTGTGTTGATATTTATTTGTCTGTGCCGCCTTGCTTCTCTGTCCCCTTTGTATTGTCTGTGCTGTCTGTGGTTCTTAATGTGTCTATGTATGTGTCTGCGTGGGTGTTGCCAGTCTGATCTTATGTCTGTGTGTGTGTCTGTGTCTGTATATATGTTTCCAGTCTGATCTGGTTTGTGTGTCTGAGTCTGTGCTTCTTTATGTGTCTGTGAATTTGTCAGTATGTGTCTATCCAGTCTGATCTTGTGTCTGTGTGTGTGTCTGTGTGTCTGTGTGTGTGTCTCTATATATGTGTTTCCAGTCTGATCTGGTTTGTGTGTCTGAGTCTGTGCTTCTTTATATGTCTGTGAATTTGTCAGTATGTGCGTTTCCAGTCTGATCTTATGTCTCTCTGTGAGTGTCTGTGTCTGTCTGTATCTTAACCTAAAAAAAAATGTCTATCTGTCTGCATCGTGGCCTAAAAATTTGTTTGTTTCTGTCTGTATCTAAGCCTAAAAATTTGTCTGTATGTGTGTTGCCAGTCTGTTCTCGTGTCTGTGTCTCTGTGTGTCTGTGTCTAAGCCTCCCCTTCCCTTCAACCTTCTCATTTCATCTCTCTCTCTCTCTCTCTCTCTCTCTCTCTCTCTCTCTCTCTCTTCTTTTAAATTCTTTCTCTCTCCCTTTTCATCTCATTTCCTTCTCTTCCTTTTCATCTCCCTCTCCCACACACGTTGCACCACAGACAGACAAACAGACACGTTAACAGACAGAGACACAGACACGTTAACAGACAGAGACAGACGGACAGACAGACAGCTTAACAGACCCAGGAAAAGCGAAATGCATAAATAATAAAGAAAATATGACACAAAACACCAACACTGAGACCTTGCTGTTTGTGTGTGTGTGTGTTTGTGTGTGTGTTTGTGTGTTTTGCCCTTGACCCTTTCCCTCCTTTGATGAAAAATAAAGAGAGAGAGAAATTATAGAGAAGAAAAATAAGAAAAAGAAAAAGAAAAAGAGCACGATGTTATTTTATCTTTATTTTCTTCCTCTCTCTCTCTCTCTCTCTCTCTCTCTCATTTTGTCTCTGGAAATGAAAGGGGAGAGAGAGAGAGAGAGAGAGAGAGAGAGAGAGAGAGAGAGAGAGAGAGAGAGAGAGAGAGAGAGAGAGAGAGAGAGAGAGAGAGAGAGAGAGAGAGAGAGAGAGAGAGAGAGAGAGAGAGAGAGAGAGAGAGAGAGAGAGAGAGAGAGAGGAAATGAAAATGGCCAAGCAAGAGGAATTAAGTCGTGGCAAAGTTTGAGAATGAGAAATGGTGACTGCTTGGAGTGTTAATGGATGGAGGAGGAGGAGGAGGAGGAGGAGGAGGAGGAGGAGGAATGATGGGGAGAGGAGGGGAGGTGAGGTTGGGGTCAAAGACTGAGGTTATGATTTGTATGGTATTGGGGAAGGGAGGAGGAGGAGGAAGAGGAGGAGGAGGAGAAATAGGAGGAAACGATAGGAAGGGAAAGGAAGAGGAAAGTTAGAGGAAAGGAGGAAGAGAAGGAGGAGGAGGAATAGGAGAAAGGGAAAGGAATGGAAAGGAAGAGAACCAGAAAAGGAAGAGAAAAAGAAGGAAAGGGAAATTAAGATTAGAAATATAGAGAAGACAAAAAGAAAAAGAAGATGAAAGAAAAAGAAGAATAAGAGGAAAAGAAAATAAAGAAAAAAACCCAAAAAACAATAGGTAAAAATGACCACCAAAAAAAAAAGAAAAAAAAAGAAAAAAAGAAGAGAATGAAAAAATAACCTTATAACAGAAAAATCATGAGGTCGAGGAGGAGGAAGAAGAGAAGGTTGGGGTTAAGGGCGAAGAGATGAAGGGGTTGAAGGGGGGTAGGAGGAAAGGGGGAACAGGTGTGGTGGGGGGAGAGGGGGAGGGGGGAGGGGGTAGTTTAATGAGCTAACCGACTACCTGGGGATTAAATTACAGGTGTTTACTCGGAGCGAGAAAGGGAGAGTGAAAGATCAGATGAAGAAACCAAGACTCACTCACTCACTCACACTCACTCACTCACTCACACTCACTCACTCACTCACTCGCTCACTCATTCTTTTCCCTTATCCTTTTCCTTTCCTTCTCCCCTCCTTTTCCTTTCCTCCTCTTCCCTTCAACCTTTTCATTTCATTTCTTTCTCTCTCTCTCTCTCTCTCTCTCTCTCTCTCTCTCTCTCTCTCTCTCTCGTTCACTCACTCACTCACTCACTCACTCGTTAATTTTCTCACTCACTGGTCAACGTACAATAAAAACAAACGGAATGAGGAAATTATGTAAATGATGACTGAAAAATATTACTACTACTACTACTACTACTACTACTACTACTACTACTACTACTGGTGATGTTTTCCTTTCTTCCTTCCTTCCTTCCTTCCTTCCATTCTTTCTTTCTTTCTACTATCATATGTGCAATAAAGAGGAGGAGGAGGAGGAGGAGGAAAAAGAGAAGGACGAGGAGGAAAAGTTAAGGAAGACGACCTGTAATAATATATGAGGGAAGAGGAAAGAGGAGGAAAGAGTATACAGGCAAAGAGGAAAGGAAGAGGAAAAGAAGAGGAAGGAGAAAACGGTAAAAAAAACATAATAGAAGAGGAAGGTAGGAGGAGGAGGAGGGATTTATGTGGAGGAAGGAAGAGGAAGAGGAAGAGGATTCTGGGAGGAGGAGATGCGCTGGGGAAATACAGGAGGAATGGAGGAAGGAAGAAAGAGGAGAGGAGGAGGAGGAGGAGGAGGAGGAGGAGGAGGAGGAGGAGGAAGAGGAAGGGGAGGGGAGGGGAGGGAAGGGAGGAAGGAGGAAGAGGAAAGGATTGGAAGAGGAAGCTTAGAAGGAAGAGAGGAGGAAGATAGATAGATAGATAGATAGATAGACAGACAGACAGACAGACAGACAGACAGACCACAACAAAAAATAACAAGAAAAAGAGAGAAGAAGAGAGGAAGGGAAGGAAGGAAAGAAGAAAAAGGGAAGGGAAGGAAAGGGAAGGAAAAGGATAGGAAGAGAAAGAAAGGGAAGAAAGGGAGAGGAAAGAAATGTGATAAATATTAAGAAAAATTAAATATCAAGAAAAAAAAGAAGAGAAGGAAGGAAAGAGGATAAAAAAGAGAGGGAAGGAAAAAGAATGAAAAGGAATAGGAAGGGAAAGAAAAGGAAGGAAGGAAAGAATGATAAAATAACAAGAAAATAAACAAATAAATAACAAGAAAAAGAGAAGAAGAGAGATAAGGGAAGGGAGGAAGAAAAGGGAAGGGAAGGAAATGGAAGGAAATGGAGAGGAAGGGAAAGAAACGGATAGAGAAGGAAAGGAAAGGAAGATGATAAAAGAAAGGAAAGAAAGGGAAGGAAAAAAAGGAAAGCTAAGGAAAAAGAAAAAAAGAAAAGAAGACAGGAAAGAGAAGGAAAGGAAACCAAGACAAAAAACATCAAGAAAATAAATAAAAAAAACGAAGAAAAAGAAGAAGAAAAAATAAAATAGTTCTCCCTTCCATGCCCTTCCCTGCCCCCCCCCCTCCCCCCTCCCCTGCCCCCCACCCTTCACCTAGCCCCAATTATCAACATTATGAGCCCAAAGTGACCCTAAGCATGTGTTGAGGGGGGGGGGATGTAGACTTATTACACACGCACACACACACACACACACAGTCGCTCTCTCTTTCTGTCTATCTATCATTCTTTCTATCTATCTATCTATGTCTGTCAATCTGTATTCATCTCTCTATCTCATACACACACACACACACACACACACACACACACACACACACACACACACACATACACGCACAGTTGCTCTCTCTTTCTCTGTCTCTGTCTGTCTGTCTATCTATCTTTCTATCTATCTATCTGTCTGTCAATTTGTATTCATCTCTCCATCTCTCGTACACACACACACACACACACACACACACACACACACACACACACACACACACACACACACACACAGAGAAAGATAGAGAAATAATGAAGAGGAAGAGGGAGAACATGAGGAAGGAAGGAAGGAAGGAAGGAAGGAAGGAAGGAAAGAAGGAAGGAAGGAAGGAAGGAAAGAAAGAAGAAAGGGAGGAAGGGAGAGACAAAACTGAGGAGAAAAAAATAAATGAGAATAAGAATTGAGGGAAAATGAGAAGGAAAAATAACGAGGAAGAGGAGGAGGAGGAGGAGGAGGAAAAGGAGAGGAAAATGAAAGGGGGAGGAGGAAGAAAAGGGAGAGAAGAGGAGGAAATTATATCATGGAATGTGAGGAATGTTAAATAAAGGAGGAGGAGGAGGAGGAGGAGGAGAAAAGAAGAAGGAGGAGGAGGAAGGAAGTAATGATAGAAGGAAAGGGAAGAGAAAGGGAAAAAAGTAAGAAAAAGTAAGAAATATATAAAAAAAGGAAATTATAGAAAGAGGAAAAGCAAGAAGGAAAAATAACGAATAGAAGAGAAGGGAAAGAAGAGGATAATAAGGGAAGGCGAAAGAAGGGAAGAAGAAATAACGTGAAAGAAAATGAGAGGAAGGGAAAAAACGGATGGAAAAGAAAAGGAAAGGAAAATGATGAAAGGAAAGGAAGGAAAGAAAGAAGAAGAGACGTAATAATGAGAGGAAAAAAGGAGAGGGAGGGAAAAAGAAGAAAAGGAAAAGAAAGGGAAAGGAAGGGAAAGGAAGGGAAGGAGAAAAATGGAGAGGGAAGGAAAGGGATAGGAAGGGAAAGAAAGGGAAAGGAAGGGAAAGGAAGGGAAGGAGAAAACTGGAGAGGGAAGGGAAGGGATAGGAAGGGAAAGAAAGGGAAAGGAAGGGAAAGAAAGGGAAGGAGAAAACTGGAGAGGGAAGGGAAGGGATAGGAAGGGAAAGAAAGGGAAAGGAAGGGAAAGAAAGGGAAGGAGAAAATTGGAGAGGGAAGGAAAAGGAAGGAAAGGAATAGGAAGGGAAAGAAAGGGAAAGAAATGGAAGATAAAAATGGAGAGGGAATGAAAGGGATAGGAAGGGAAAGAAAGGGAAAATAAGTGAAAGAGAGGGAAAGAAGGGATGGAAGAAAAGGGAAAATATGCAATAAAAAGGGAAATGGTATAAAGAGAATAAAAGAAAATGAAAAAAAAAACTAAAATTAAGGAAAAAACGAAGCCAAAATAGGAAGAAGGAAGAGTAGAAGGGAAGAATAGGAAAAGAAGGGGAGAGGAAAAGAAGGGAAAGAGGAAGAAAGGGAGGAAGAAAAATGGAAAAATAGCACCATGGAAGAGGAAATGAGAAAAAAATAGTAAATGGAGAAAAGAAAAGAAGGAAAAAAAAGGAAAATGGAAAGGAAAAAACAAACAGAAGGAAGGAAATAGATGGAAGGAAAAAAATGGAAGTAAAGAAGAAAGAGGAAGAAGGGAAGGAAGAAGAGAATGCCACTATGGAAGAAGAAAAACGAGAAAAAAAATAAAGGAGAGGAAAGATATATGGGAAGGAAAGAAGAACAAATGGAAGAAAGGAAGGAAGGAAGGAAGGAAGGAAGGAAGGAAGAAGGGAAGGAAGAATGGTAGAATGGCAGCATGGGAGAGAAAATGAGAGAGAGAGAGAGAGAGAGAGAGAGAGAGAGAGAGAGAGAGAGAGAGAGAGAGAGAGAGAGAGAGAGAGAGAGAGAGAGAGAGAGAGAGAGAGAGAGAGAGAGAGAGAGAGAGAGAGAGAGAGAGAGAGAGAGAGAGAGAGAGAGAGAGAGAGCGAGAGAGAGAGAGAGAGAGAAGAGAGAAGGATGAATGGTAGACTGGCAGCATGGGAGAGGAAATGGGAGTACTATGGTAGTGGGCCGAAGGGGAAATGCGAGAGACTGCAGGAGGTACAAACTAAAGCTGTATGGCCACACGCACACACACACGCACGCGCACACACACGCACACACACACATGCACACACGCACGCATACACACACATACACGCACCTCCTCCTCCTCCTCCTCCTCCTCCTCCTCCTTTTTACTTCCCTAGCACAAGAACTTCCTACTGTGTGTGTGTGTGTGTGTGTGTGTGTGTGTGTGTGTGTGTGTGTGTGTGTGTGTGTGTGTGTGTGTGTCACGTTCCCCTCCCACCCCTCCCACCCTATTTAAAAATGTATGCATGACTCGAAAAAATTTACAAGAAAAAAAGAATGTGCAGGATTTATTTTCTTCCATTTTTTTCATTTTCTTTTCTTCTTACAATTTTTTTCTTCATTTTTTTCTTTCGATTATTTTCCTCAATGTTTTTTTCTTCATTTTTTTCTTCGTTTTTCGCTCGGCAATTCGAAAAAAATGTTCAGAAAATATTTATTATAACTCTTACGAATTCACACAAACACACATACATACACACATACATACATACATACATACATCATACATACTTACATCAGACAGACAGACAGACAGACAGACAGACAGATAAACGGAACTAAATATACACAAATAAACGTGAGAGAGAGAGAGAGAGAGAGAGAGAGAGAGAGAGAGAGAGAGAGAGAGAGAGAGAGAGAGAGAGAGAGAGAGAGAGAGAGAGAGAGAGAGAGAGAGAGAGATAAGAACCTGATATGAAAAAGCTCTGTGTCCTTAGCTTTATGGGAGGAGGAGGAGGAGGAGGAGGAGGAGGTGCAACGTGATGTCTTTTTAAGGTAAAGCAAATGTGTGTGTGTGTGTGTGTGTGTGTGTGTGAGAGAGAGAGAGAGAGAGAGAGAGAGAGAGAGAGAGAGAGAGAGAGAGAGAGAGAGAGAGAGAGAGAGAGAGAGAGAGAGAGAGAGAGAGAGAGAGAGAGAGAGAGAGAGAGAGAGAGAGAGAGAGAGAGAGAGAGAAGAGGGGAGGGAAGGAAGATTACAGACTACGGCTTAAGGCTAAACACACACACACACACACACACACACACACACACACACACACACACGGTAAAATAAAAAAATAAAAAAATAAAATAAAACATACAATTAGGAGAGAAAAATGAGCGATAAATAAGAAAAAGAAATGTAAATAAAAAAAAACGAAACACAATACAAAAAAACAAACACCAGCGTCTGTATAAAAAATAGGTCACTGAAACAAACACACAAACACACAAACACACGAACACACTCCCTCATCTCATCTCTCCTGTAGCATCACCGCCATCACGATAATCAAACAGCTTCCAAACACACACACACACACACACACACACACACACACACACACACACAGGTAGGTAGGTCAGTAGCCAGCCTCGTAAACACACATAACACTAACACACTAACAGGTAGATGGACACACACACACACACACACACACACACACACACACACACACACACAAACACACACACACGCCCCTCCTAACACACTCAGCCATCCCCAGGTGTCCCCCAGTGTCCCCAGGTGTCCCCCGGTGTGCCCAGGTGTCCGAGGTATACTCACATCAAGACCAGAGGGCGGCGGCGGCTGTGCTGGCTATAAGAACTGAGCTCCCGCCCGCCATGTGTGTCTGCGCCTCGTCACTACCGTATCCCGAGGAGGAGGGCGAGGACGAGGAGGAGGAGGGCGAGAAGGAAGGGGAGGAGGAGACCTACGCGATGCACAGCTTGCCTTCCGTCAGGCGTCACTAACTCACAGCCATTGGCAAGGTTTGTTGGGGGGAGGAGGAGGAGGAGGAGGTGAGAGCGCCCGCGAAGGCACTGTAAGCTAGGTTGAGCTTACGCCACTGGGCCCGACCGAGACTCCAGGCCTGGGCAGTGCCTCGCCTGGTGCCGCCAGCGATGGCACTCTTCCGTAGCGTTTAGTCCGCGAACGTGGCACTGATGACCCCTCTTCCTTGACGTGGGTTTAGTGGCACTGGGTTGTCTGTTTCGGTGCCAGGGACGGTGGTTCGAGGGTTTGAGTGCCCAGCGTGAAGTCGCCCGGCCGTTCACGTTCTCCCAGGGCGGATAACTCTCCAGGCTGAACGAAGCTTTGTGGAACGAGCCTCAAATTCCCGCCAAATCGTTCGGCAGCCCCTGGAAGCGCATGCAGACGCCTCGGCCAATAGCGCGGCGCCTTGCATCCCGCCGGCCAACCAGCGAGCCCCGACCTGCCGCGCTGGCCGCCTGGAGATCAATAAGAAGGGCTGCGCGCACACCACACCACCTCCACCACCACCACCACCACTACCTCCACCACCTCCTCAACCACCACCACCACCACCACCATCATAACTACTATATACCTCCACCACCACCATCAGCACCACCTCCTCCTCCTTCTTGAGCTCTTTCTCTTCCTCCTCCTCCATCATCACAACCTCCACAACCTCCTCCTCCTCCACCTCTTCTTCCACCTCCAGCTGATTCTCCTCCCCTTCCTTCACCTCCTCTTCCTCCACTCCGATCCTCCATCTCCTCTTCCACTCCTGTTTCTCTGCCTCATCATCTTCCACTTCCTCTTATTTTCCATCTTCTTCCTGTCTGTCTCCGTTTCCTCCTCCTACTCCTCCTCCTCCTCCTCCTCCTCCTCCTCCTCCTCCTCCTCCTCTTCGCTAATGGTTTGATTAACATTGATTATTCGAAAATACGAACAAAAGTGGCTAAAAAAAGATAGAGCCGATGGATGATTTTGTGGTGAGATGTGGAAGGGAAGGGAAGGGAAGGGAAGGGAAGGGAAAGGGAAGGGAGGAAAGGGATGGGAAGGGAAGGGAAGGGAAGGAGAGGGAAGGGATGGGATGGGAAGGGAGGGGAAGGGAAAGGAAGGGAAGGGAAGGAAAGGGAAGGGAAGAGAAGGAAAGAGAAGAGAAGGGAAGGGAGAGGGAGAGGAAGGGGAGAGGAAGGAAAAGAGAAGAAGGAGGAAAGAGGAAAGGAAGGAACGGAAATGGGAGGGAGAGGGGAGAAGAAATGAACTGAAGGAGAGGGAAGGGGAGAAAAGGGGAGAGGGGAAGAGGGAAAGGGAAAAATGAGAGAAAGGGAATAGAGAAAGAAAGAGAGAGAGAGAGAGAGAGAGAGAGAGAGAGAGAGAGAGAGAGAGAGAGAGAGAGAGAGAGAGAGAGAGAGAGAGAGAGAGAGAGAGAGAGAGAGAGAGAGAGGGGAATAATAACCAACTACTGCCAACTTTCCTCTTACTCATCGCCTCCTCCTCCTCCTCCTCCTCCTCCTCCTCCTCCTCTTGCTCTTCTCACCTGGCGGAGGAGGTAATTAGGAGGGCACACACCTGAGCGGCGGCCAGGTGGACAGACGCTCAGGTGAGAAATTAGGTCAAAGAGAATCGATGGAGAGCCCCCTTAGATGCTGCCAGGGAGGGAGGGAGAGAGAGAGAGAGAGAGAGAGAGAGAGAGAGAGAGAGAGAGAGAGAGAGAGAGAGAGAGAGAGAGAGAGAGAGAGAGAGAGAGAGAGAGAGAGAGAGAGAGAGAGAGAGAGAGAGAGAGAGAGAGAGAGAGAGAGAGAGAGAGCACCAGATGAATAGAAAGAAAAAAAAAGAAAAAATAAGAAAGAAAAAAAGATAGATAAGGATAGAGAGATAATGAAGTATACTGAGAGAGAGAGAGAGAGAGAGAGAGAGAGAGAGAGAGAGAGAGAGAGAGAGAGAGAGAGAGAGAGAGAGAGAGAGAGAGAGAGAGAGAGAGAGAGAGAGAGAGAGAGAGAGAGAGAGAGAGAGAGAGAGAGAGAGAGAGAGAGAGAGTGAAAGGGGGACTTATTTATTTTTTACTCATATCTGGAAACATCAATAATAATAATAATAAGAAGAAGAAGGAGATAAAGAAGAAGAAGGAGAAGAAAATGAAGAAGAAGAAAAAGAAGAAAATCACGAATAACAAGAACAACAAGAACAAGAAAATCGACAGAAAAAAAAAAGTGAATTTCGAAGATTAAGAGGATGCAGCAGCGGGGTTCGAAGTGGGTCCAAGACGAGAGACCTTGACCGCGTGTTCTTTGAGAGGCAAGGAAAAAAATGAAGAAAAATGTGAAGCTTCTTTCCTATGTAAATAAAGTTCCTGTGGCTGTGTGTTTGTTTGTATGTGTGTATGTGTGTTTGTGTGTTTCCCTGTTTGTTTGTTTGTTTGTTTTCTCTCGTGTTTGTGTTTGCTATTTCTTGTTTATCTTTTTCTTTTTCTTTTTCATTTTCTTTCTTTCTTTTTTTTTCTTTTCTCTCTCTCTCCAAACCGCACCAACCAAACAAATTACAACACTATAAACTATAACTAATAAACAACAACAACAACAACAGTAATAATAATAATAATAATAATAATAATAATAATAATAATAATAATAATAATAATAATAATAATAATAATAATAACTATAATAATAATAATTCGATCAACCATATATTTGCTGTACTCACCTCGCTCGCTGCCGCCAGATGTCTCTCAAGCTGCAGCCTCTCCTTAGTGACCGTCCTTATGATCTGCTCCAGTTCTAAGGTGCTCTGGGCTCTTGTGATCTGCGGGGGAGGAGTGACAGCATTATATATAAGTGAAAGATAGAGGAGGTAGAAGCAACTGGACTTATGCGAATGGTGAGGAGGCAAAGGTCCATATTATTAAACATATTGGGTTCCCATTACGACGATTTCCCAAGGCCACAGAGAGGATTAACCGGGTTTTCATGGGGGTGATTTTACAGTCCAGGGTGCAGAAGCCGTGTAAAGCTATCACCAGGATCACATGACAATTCCGGCAAGAGGAGGAAGGTAGAAATAGAGTAGTCTGCCTCTTCACAAAGGTTTTCTATGAGTGTTCAAGAAAACCTAGATTTAAAGGGTAACTCTCTTGTAATCTCCCTCTACTTCACCCCAACACCACAACAATCACCACCCATCACTCCCATCACCTCCACCCCCCAACATCATCACCTATCAACACCCCTCCACCACCCATCACTTCCTTCACCTCCACCCCCTAACATCACCACCCGTCAACACCCCACCACCCCCACCACCACCGACCCTTACCTCTCCGTTCTTGCCCGTCAGCTTCCTCACGAGTTCCTTCATCCTGTACTTTAGTCTCTGTATCTCCTTGTCCCGCTCCTGCAGCTGCCTCTCGTACAGCGCCTCCTTCTCCCGCTGCCGCGCCACCAGCAGGTTCCTTCGCTCCGTGGTGGGGGACTCCTTCGTCTTCTGGGGAGCAGGAGGCGAGGGAATGCTTTAAACATGGGAGTCCTGTGTGTTCTTTGTTCAGTGTTAGTGTGGAATGATAATAAGGAGGTTGAGCTATATAGTTTTATGTGTGTATTACTATTTGTATTTGGATGATTTTGTGGTAAGATGAGGAAAGGAAAGGAAGGGAAGGGAAGGGAAGGGAAGGGAAGAAGAGGTAAGGGAGGGAACGAAAGGAAATAAAAGGGAAGGGAAGAGAAGGGAAGAGAAGGGTATGGGAAGGGAAGGGAAGGGAAGGAAAGGAAGGGAAGAGAAGGGAAAGGAAGGGAAAGGAAAGGAAGGGAAGGGAAGGGATGGGAAAGGAAGAAAAGGGAAAGGAACGGAAAGGAAAGGAAGGGAAGGGAAGGGAAGGGAAGGGAAGGGAAGAGTAGGGAAGAAGAGGGAAGGGAGGGAAGGAAAGGAAAGAAAAGGGAAGGGAAGGGAAAGGAAGGGAAAGGAAAGGAAGGGAAGGGAAGGGAAGGGAAGGGATGGGAAAGGAAGAAAAGGGAAAGGAAGGGAAAGGAAAGGAAAGGAAAGGAAAGGAAAGGAAGGGAAGGGAAGAGTAGGGAAGAAGAGGGAAGGGAGGGAAGGAAAGGAAAGAAAAGGGAAGGGAAGAGATGAGAAGAGAAGAGAAGGGAAGGGAAGGGAAGGGAAGGGAAGGGGAAGGTTAATTATAAGAATAGATATAGACAAACATGGTTATTAGGAGCCTTTGGCATCCTGTGTGTTGGTGTGTTAGAATATTAGGAAGAAAATGATATTGAAAAACGTTTGTAGGTTTAGCGTGAAGAAAACTAGGTAATTAATGTTGTGAAGTAAAGAAAATTACATAAATATAAACAATTGCATTCAAAAGTATCTAACTATATGAAATTCTATAACTGTACAACTAAACAAAACTTTTCTACAAACATAAACTAAAATAATAAAGAATAATATGTAACCAATGAAGCAGTATTCAATATTTTTACGGTAAATGAAACAGCAATAGACAGGCAATAGATGATGATAGAGAGGCAATAGGCAATAGATGAATAGAAACTGGCAATAGACAAAATAATAATAATAATAATAATAATAATAACCAAAAAGACAAAAAAATAAACATGAACACGAGAACAAACACACACACACACACACACACACATACACACACACAAAAAAAAAACACCATCACCATAACACACACAAACACTCACTCACCATCAACAACACCATCACCCTCGCCATCATCACCATCACTCACCTTCTCCAGACTCTTCACCTTCTCCTCCAGCTTCCTCGTGATGGTGGCCAGCTCCGTGTTCTTCCTCTTCAGAAGCTGCACCTCCCTCTCCTTCTTCCTACTCCGCTCCCGGACGTGCAAGGGCGCCTCCAACTCCACCTCCATCTTGTTTTTCTGGAGGTGGAGGTGATGGTGGGGGAGGTTGGGGGGGTGGAGGTGAAGTGGAGATGAGAAATATGGTGATGGGGGAGAGGTGTGAGAGGTGGAGATGAAAAGGAAAGAGGTGGAGGAGGAGGTGGAGATGAAATACAAAAAGAAGGTGGTGGAGATGAGAGAGAGAGAGAGAGAGAGAGAGAGAGAGAGAGAGAGAGAGAGAGAGAGAGAGAGAGAGAGAGAGAGAGAGAGAGAGAGAGAGAGAGAGAGAGAGAGAGAGAGAGAGAGAGAGAGAGAGAGAGAGAGAGAGAGAGAGAGAGAGAGAGAGAGAGAGAGAGAGAGAGAGAGAGAGAGAGAGAGAGAGAGAGAGAGAGAGAGAGAGAGAGAGAAGAGGTGATGGGGGTGGAGGAAGAGGAGGAGGAAAGGTTGTGGAGTGGAGGGAGAAAAGAAGATGATGGAGGTAAGGGAGAGGAGAGAGAGGTAAGGAGGAAAGATGGAGATGAGGGAGATAAGGAGGAAAGGTGATGGAGGTGGTGGAGATGAGGAAAGGAGATGATGGTGGAGGTGGTGGGGAGGGGGGGGGAGGTGAAGGGATGTGAAGGGCAAAAAATGGAAAAAATAAGGAAAATGCAAGAAAACACACAAAAATATAGCAAAAATAATATAAAACAATCTTAAAACAAAAGAAAAATGAAGCCAAAGAAATTTCAAAACAAAACTCAGGAATGTATAAAAAAATAAAAACATGCAAGCAACAAGAACATCAACTACTATTTTTACTGCTACTACTACTTCTACTACTACTACTACTACTACTACTACTACTACTACTACTACTACTACTACCACAACTATTTCTGTGTATTCTTCTCTCTCTAACTCTCTATTGCTTACAAATTCTATAACCTTTCATTCTATCCTTCTACTACTACTACTACTTCTACTACGGTACTACTACTACTACTACTACTTCTGTCTATTCTTCTCTCTCTAACTCACTCTCTTTTACAAATTCTATAATCCTTTCGTTCTATTCCTTTACCACTACTACTACTACTACTACTACAACCTCCAAGACTACAACCATCATCTTCCCTTCCCATTCCACTATGCCGCTTCTAATACTCCCTCTACCCTCCATCATGCAACCACACACCACCACCACCACCACCATCACAACAAGCCTCCCACACTCTCCACAGTCTCACCAGGTTGTCGTTTTCTGAGGAGAGTGTCTTGCAGTGGATCTGGAGACGAGAGAGCTGCGTGTTGAGCGAGGAGTTCCGCCGCACCAGACACCGCTCCTTCTCCGTCAGCTGCGGCCGCGTCTGGGAGAGGAAGAGGACGTGGGTTAGGTTTGGTTAGGTTAGGTTAGGTTAGGTTAGGTTAGGCAACGCTACCAGATTATCGTACTTGGCGTATTGATTTTGCCGATTTCTGACCAAAAACTATCGCACCCACAGAAATAACGATATGCATTTATAATTATTGTCAGAGGCCAGAAAGCGGAAAATACAATGTTATGCGTACGATAATCTGGTAACGTGGAGCTTAGGTTAGGTTAGGGAGCTGCCTTGTACAGACCAACCGGCCTCTAGCAGACTCCTTACGTTCTTATGTTCCTATGTTAACAGAGACCACCAAGAACGCCTACCGGTGCTATGATATGAACGTATAAAAAAAAGAGAGAAAAGTAAGTAGGGAAACAGAGGTAATGCACAGAGGTAGAAGACTTGCATGACCATCAACGAAGAATGACCTCACTTTGTTGTATAGAAAGTCTCATTAGTAAGGAAACATATATGAATTTTCTGAGTCTAGACCTGTAGTAACTGTTTGGATACAGGTGACGTCCTACAGAGACCACTAAGAAAGCCTACCAGTGTTATGATATGAACGTATGAGAAAAAGAAAGAAGATTAAGAAGGGAAACAGACGTAATGCACAGAGGTAGAAGACTTGCTGTACCATCAACGAAGAATGACCTCACTTTGTTGTATAGAAAGTCTCATTAGTAAGGAAGCATATATGAATTTTCCGCGTCGAGACCTGTATTAACTGTTCGGATACAGGCAACGTCATACAGAGACCACCAAGAAAGCCTGCCGGTGCTATAATATGAACGTATGAAAAAAAAAGTAAGTCGGAAAACTGAGGCATTGCACAGAGGTAGAAGACTTGCTGTACCATCAACGAAGAATGACCTCACTTTGTTGCAAAGAAAGTCTCATTAGTAAGGAAGCATATATGAATTTTCTGAGTCGAGAGCTGTAGTAACTGTTTGGATACAGGTAACGTCCTACAGAGACCACTAAGAAAGCCTACCGGTTCTATAATATGAACGTATGAAAAAAGGGAGTAGAGTAAGTAGGGAAACAGACGTAATGCACAGAAGTAGAAGACTTGCTGTACCATCAACAAAGAATGACCTCACTTTGTTGTATGCATAGAAAGTCTCATTAGTAAGGAAACATATATGAATTTTCTGCGTCGAGACCTGTATTAACTGTTCGGATGCAGGTAACGTCCTACAGAGACCACCAAGAAAGCCTACCGGTGCTATGATATGAACGTATGAAAAAAAAAGTAAGTCGGAAAACTGAGGCATTGCACAGAGGTAGAAGACTTGCTGTACCATCAACAAAGAATGACCTCACGTTGTTGCATA
>NC_066527.1:18901606-18921606 GCF_024679095.1 Eriocheir sinensis | reverse complement strand
TCTCATTCTTCTCACCTTATCCTCCTTTCCTCTTCCTCCTCTCTCTCATCCTCCGTTTCCTCTTCCTCTTCTTCCTCTCATCCTCCTTTTTCTCTTCCTCTTCTTCCTCTAACCCTCCTCATCCCCTCCTTCTCCTCTTCCTCTTCTCACTCCTGTCATTCTCCTCATCTCCTCCTCCTCCTCTTCCTCTTCCCACTCCTGTCATTCAATATCGCTCGTTTCTGATTGGCTGGCTGACTGTCAAGGCCGCGTGTGATTGGCCCGCCGGTGTGCACAGCTGGGAGGGAGGCTTTAGCTCCGGCAGATGCGTCTTAGCGAGGAAGTGACGTCAGTAAACAGTGAGGCGAGTGTGTTAATAATATGGATAAACAATAGGACATCTTTGTATTTCTAAAAGCGTTAATAAGAAAAATAAAGATGATAGGTAATACGAGATCTTTGGACGTTCAAGAAGTGTATATGAGAAAATGAATATATATAATGTAATTGTAATAGGAAAAATAAGTAAATAATGAAGAGAATGTGTTTGGTAATTTAAATAAAAGTAATGATCCTTGCATTTGCTGTAGATACACGTGGCTCCGGTGCGAATCTCCGTCACATAATAATATTAACAGATAGACGACAAACTGTAGGTCAGCTTTAGACAAACAGGACGAGTGTAAACAAATAAGAAATAGATAAGCAGTAGATAAACAATAGACACGGAAACAGGGAAAGTCGGGCACCAGAAAATCTCTTGGCTCATGACGAGGTTGCCCGCTCGGGTGATTCTATTCTGATCAAAGCACTTCCTCTCCTCTCTTCCTCTTCCTCCTCTTCCTCTTCTCCCTTCTCTTCCTCTTATCCTTATCTCATTCTCCTCTTCCTCTTACTCCTCCTTCTTTTCCACTTCTTCCTCTCATCTTCTCCTCTTCTTCCTCTTCCTCCTCTCATCTTCTCCTCCTCTTCCTCTTCCTCTTTTTAGACAATCAAGACGCGTGATAAACTAAACAAAATTGATAGTAAGTAAATGATGTTGTATGTATGTATGTATGTATGTATGTATGTATGTATGTATGTTCGTGTGTTCACCTCGCAGTAAAGTTCCTCCCAGACAAATTCTCACGGTAACTTCCGGTCCTCCACACACCTGTACACACACACACACACACACACACACACACACACACAAACGAGTTACTGCCAACAACAACAACAACAGCAATTTAAACGAGAAAAAAAATACGAGACAAACAAACACACACACACACACACACACACACACACACACACACACACACACACACACACACACACACACACACACATACACACATAACTAACCCTACCTGCCCTTCCCTACCCCCCCCTCCCTCCTTTCCCTTATACCCATACCCGCACACACCTGTCCTGGCCGCCCCCTACACACCTGCACACGTTAATTACATACCTGCGCCTCACCTTCGCCGGAGCAGGCCAGGTAAGCCGATCATGAGTGGCTGTCACGTTCCTTAAAACACCTTCCGTTCACCGTTCACGCCCTCACCTCACTTAGCGACTGTTTCCACGCATCTCGTTCACTATCCTCACGTTCTTTCCGTTCTCGCCGCCTTGCCCCGGTCCAGAACGTTCATTTTACCCGTTCACACCATCCCGGAACGAGGCGGCGGCACCCCTCACTCCACGAAGGTCGGATCGCCACTGACTGCCGATTTGAAAGGTAGGAACTCACCCCCCGATCCCCTCCCCCTCCCGGGCCATAACCATCCCGCCCTCCCTCCCTCCTTCCCCCTGCTCCTCCTGCTCCTCCTCCTCCTTTTTCTCTTCTTCCCTCCTCCTTCTCCTCCTCCTCCTCCGTCTACCACCTCCTCAGGACTTCCGTTCAAGGCGTTTCATAGACCATCGAGTTCTTTCCTAAATTCTTCGTGTCCGACTTCAATGGCGTTCAAGTCCTCCCTTCAATGTCCTTTAGGTAACGTTATTGTGGTGTTATTTTCGCTGCGAGGTCGAGTTTTTGTTTTCTTTTTCTCTCTTTTCTTTGTTTTCCGTTCGTAGGAGAGTCAGGCAGGGCAGAGAGCGGTTCACTGACTTTCTTTCTTTCTCTCTTTCATCTCCTCGTTGTCTGTCTGTCTATCGGTCGGTCGGTCGGTCTGGCATTGTATCGTTCTGTCAGAGTGAAATTTTTAGTGTTCCTCCGTTTCTCTCTCTCTCTCTCTCTCTCTCTCTCTCTCTCTCTCTCTCTCTCGTGTTATATTATTTTTTATGGCAGATTACACGTCCCTAGAAACTCCTGCTACTTCTGTGCGTGTGTGTGTGTGTGTGTGTGTGTGTGTGTGTAAAGTGACCGAGGCGAGATATAAGTGGGTGTTTTCGTTTTTTTTCCACGCAGTGTGTCATCAGTAAACCTCAACGTTACAAAAGAAAAGAACGGGAATAAAAATAACAGTGTACTCGATCCTTTACCAGACGGATTTCAATGCTACAAGAGATACAAAGACAAACTAGAGCTCCTAAGTTAGTGATATAGATGAATGGTGAACCTCAACATAAATTTAAAAAAAAACAGAATGAGAAACTGTCTAGAAGAGAAAGAAACAACATAATAACAGAATATGGAAAAGGAACCGCATATTTACCTTCCTTTCGATCATTTCCCATTAGAATTTCAATGCCAGAAGAAGAACAAAGCCGAAACGAACCTCCTAAATCAGCGATACATATCATTAGTAAATCTCAGTGCAATAAGGGAAGGAAACAGCATTAAAAACCCTTCATCTCGATCCTTTCCCATAAGAATTTTAATGTCAGAAGAAGAACAAAGCCGAAACGAACCTCCCAAATCAGCGATACAGATCATTAGTAAATTTCAATGCAATAAGAGGAAGAAACAGCCTTTAAAAACTTCCTTTCGATCCTATACTAGACAGATTTCAATGCCACAAGAAGAAGGGAGCCACAACACTGCATCCCGGCCAGCGATTCCAATCCTTCTCTGCGTATCAACAAACCTCAAAGCAAACAGATCAGGGAAGGAAAATACATGAAGAAAAAGCCACCTAGATTCTATACCAGACAGATTTCACTGCCATAAGAAGAATCAAGCTACAACAAACCTCCCAAGTTAGCGATTCCAATCCTTCTCTGCATATCGACAAACCTCAAAGCAAAAATATCAGAGAAGGAAAATACATGAAGAAAAAGCCACCTCGATCCTATACCAGACAGATTTCAATGCCACAAGGAGAATCAAGCTATAACAAACCTCCATAGTCAGCGATTCCAATCCTTCTTTGCATATCGACAAACCTCAACGCTAGGAGATCAGTGAAAGAATCAGCATAAGAAAAAGTCACCTAAATCTTTTTCCAGATAGGTTTCAGTGCCATAAGGAGAATCAAGTTATAACAAACCTTCTAAGTTAGCGATTCCAATCCTTCTCTGCATATCGACAAACCTCAACGCTAAAAGAAGATCAGTGAAAGAAAGTACATGAAGAAAAGCCACCTCGATCCTTTCCCAAAAGAATTTCAATGCCTCAAC
The DNA here is from genome assembly GCF_024679095.1 of Eriocheir sinensis. Taxonomy (NCBI): domain Eukaryota; kingdom Metazoa; phylum Arthropoda; class Malacostraca; order Decapoda; family Varunidae; genus Eriocheir; species Eriocheir sinensis. The sequence continues at coordinate 18,918,084 of NC_066527.1, read as the reverse complement.
AAGAACGGAGCCACACAACACTGCACCCAAGCCAGCGATACCGATCATTCGTGGCTGAGTTATGGGCCATTATCGTTATTCCTGCCGCAGCGAAGAGAGAAAACGGTGCTGGCATACGTAAAAAAGCGGTGAGCAGGAGAGAACGTGACGTGCCTGTGTGTGTGTGTGTGTTTGTGTGTGTGTGTAGGTCTTGGGTCGGCATTGTCAGACACTTCCGCTTCTCACATCAACCACTTCCAAAGGGCGAAAAATAGATATCCGTGTTCTACTGACTGTTTTGCTTAGGTTCACGGCACAGAAGAAGGGTTAAACTACCACCAGGGTCATAAAACTACCCCTGGAAATGCCGGCAACTCCTACGAATGCCTTGTCAAATATGTCTAAGAATATGACCCTTGGTACCCGCTGCCGGCATCCCCCTCAGGTGCTAGCGAGCGTGCCTTGGGGCTGCCAGGCACACGACCAATGTCAACAAGCGATTGGGTTATTTACACTTTCCTTCTGAGGCGTTAAGACCTGCACCTCCTCTGGCCCCCGCGTGGGTGTGTGAGTCAGGGTGTTCTCAGGCGCTTAACCTCTCACAATATCTATATCCAAAGGTCGCAGAGAGGAGATGAGTCTGGTTTTCAGGAGTGTTTCTTTACGTTCATGGTACACAAGGCTTGTCACAACACTACCCACCATGAATACACTAACACATTCTCAGATGCTTAACCTCTCACAGTATCTATATCCAAACGTCGCAGAGGAGATGAGACTGGTTTTCATGAGTGTTTATGTTCATAGTGCCTTGTCAAACTATCACGAGGCTCATAACACTACCCACCATGGAAATACTAACACAACAACCTCTACGAAAGTCTTGACAAACTATCACGAGGCTCATAACACTACCCACCATGGAAATACTAATACAACAACCTCTACGAAAGTCTTGTCAATCTATCACTAGGCTCATAACACTACCCACCATGGAAATACTAACACAACAACCTCTACGAAAGTCTTGTTAATCTATCACTAGGCTCATAACACTACCCACCATGGAAATACTAACACACCAACCTCTACGAAAGCCTTGACAATCTATCACTAGGCTCATAACACTACCCACCATGGATATACTAACACAACAACCTCTACGAAAGTCTTGTCAATCTATCACTAGGCTCATAACACTACCCACCATGGAAATACTAACACAACAACCTCTACGAAAGTCTGGTTAATCTATCACTAGGCTCATAACACTACCCACCATGGAAATACTAACACAACAACCTCTACGAAAGCCTTGTCAATCTATCACTAGGCTCATAACACTACCCACCATGGAGATACTAACACACCAACCTCTACGAAAGTCTTGACAATCTATCACTAGGCTCATAACACTACCCACCATGGAAATACTAACACAACAACCTCTACGAAAGTCTTGACAATCTATCACTAGGCTCATAACACTACCCACCATGGAAATACTAACACACCAACCTCTACGAAAGTCTTGACAAACTATCACTAGGCTCATAACACTACCCACCATGGATATACTAACACAACAACCTCCACGAAAGTCTTGACAATCTATCACTAGGCTCGTAACACTACCCACCATGGAAATACTAACACAACAACCTCCACGAAAGTCTGGTTAATCTATCACTAGGCTCATAACACTACCCACCATGGAAATACTAACACAACAACCTCTACGAAAGTCTTGACAATCTATCACTAGGCTCATAACACTACCCACCATGGAGATACTAACACAACAACCTCTACGAAAGTCTTGACAAACTATCACTAGGCTCATAACACTACCCACCATGGAAATACTAACACACCAACCTCTACGAAAGTCTTGACAAACTATCACTAGGCTCATAACACTACCCACCATGGAAATACTAACACACCAACCTCTACGAAAGTCTTGACAATCTATCACTAGGCTCATAACACTACCCACCATGGAAATACTAACACACCAACCTCTACGAAAGTCTTGACAAACTATCACTAGGCTCATAACACTACCCACCATGGAAATACTAACACACCAACCTCTACGAAAGTCTTGACAAACTATCACTAGGCTCATAACACTACCCACCATGGAAATACTAACACAACAACCTCTACGAAAGTCTTGACAAACTATCACTAGGCTCATAACACTACCCACCATGGAAATACTAACACAACAACCTCTACGAAAGTCTTGACAAACTATCACTAGGCTCATAACACTACCCACCATGGAAATACTAACACAACAACCTCTACGAAAGTCTTGACAAACTATCACTAGGCTCATAACACTACCCACCATGGAAATACTAACACACCAACCTCTACGAAAGTCTTGACAAACTATCACTAGGCTCATAACACTACCCACCATGGAAATACTAACACAACAACCTCCACGAAAGTCTTGACAAACTATCACTAGGCTCATAACACTACCCACCATGGAGATACTAACACAACAACCTCTACGAAAGTCTTGACAATCTATCACTAGGCTCATAACACTACCCGCCATGGAAATACTAACACAACAACCTCTACGAAAGTCTTGACAATCTATCACTAGGCTCATAACACTACCCACCATGGATATACTAACACACCAACCTCTACGAAAGTCTTGACAAACTATCACTAGGCTCATAACACTACCCACCATGGAAATACTAACACAACAACCTCTACGAAAGTCTTGACAAACTATCACTAGGCTCGTAACACTACCCACCATGGACATATAAACACAATAACCTCTATGAAAGCCTTACGAAATGAATACGTGTGTGTGTACGTGTATGAGAGTGGAAGCCCCGAATTGTTTGATGATATGAACCTGTACAGACAGAGAGGTAGATAGCAATATAGATAGATAGATAGATAGATAGATAGATAGATAGATAGAATATGAGTCTGGGATGGACTTAGGGATGCTGCCAAGACTTTGAGTAATGATCTACCTGTGTGAAGGGGACCAGGTGTGCTCTTGGCAAGGAATGGCGCTGATTAGCATTGGTGATGAGACAGGTAGACAGGTAAGGCGTAGAGTGACCAGGTGACTCGTGGACAGGTGTGGGATGCGAGGTTAATTAGATAAGAACATAAGAACATAAGAACGCAGGAGTCTGCAAGAGGCCGGTAGGCCTGTACGAGGCAGCTCCTTTGACCCTAAGCTCCCGTGTATCTAACCCCACCTAATATATCGCTGTCCATGAATTTATCTAGTCTATTTTTGAATGTGACAATTGTATTGGCACTCACCACATGACTGCTAAGCCTATTCCACTCATCCACCACCCTATTAGTAAACCAATTTTTGCCTATGTCCCTGTTGAATCTGAATTTATCCAGTTTAAACCCGTTACTTCGTGTCCTACCCGGTTCTCTTACCAACAAAACCTTATGAATGTCTCCTTTATTAAAGCCCTTCATCCATTTATAAACCTCGATCATGTCTCCACGCACCCTTCGCCTTTCTAGAGAATGCAAGTTTAACTGTTTGAGTCTTTCCTCGTATGGCAAGTTTCTCAACCCCTGAATCATCTTAGTCATCCTCCTCTGCACCGATTCTAACATTTTGATATCCATTCTATAGTAGGGTGACCAGAACTGAACCGCATAGTCAAGATGAGGTCTAACTAATGCTAAATATAGTTTGAGGAAGACTGGGGCTTCTGTTGCTTACGCTCCTTGAAATAAATCCCAGTACCCTATTAGCTCGATTTCTAGCTTGAATGCATTGTGCCCTTGGACGGAGATCAGAGCTCACTAAGACCCCTAAATCCTCTCGCACCCAGACCTACTTATGAGAGTGTCATTTAAGCAATAGTTATGTGAGGGTTGTTCCTACCTACACTCAGAATACTGCACTTCCCTACATTGAACTCCATCTGCCATTTATCCGCCCAGTCATATAATCTGTTGAGTTCACCTTGGAGAATACTAGCGTCCTGATCCGACTCAATTACTCTACCGATCTTGGTATCATCTGCAAATTTACTAACATACTACTAATTCCTGTGTCTAAGTCATTGATATAAATAATAAACAAAAGTGGACCTAATACCGAACCTTGTGGGACCCCACTCGTAACACATCCCCAGTCAGATCTTTTACCATTGATTTGCACTCTTTGCTTCCTATTGCTAAGCCACGCCTTGACCCAGTTCAAAACTTTACCCTCTACTCCGTGAGCCTGTAATTTAAGCAACAGTCGTTGGTGAGGAACTTTGTCAAACGCTTTACTAAAATCAAGATAGATTACATCATAATTTTCATCTCTGTCAACCGCCTCAAATACTTTATTGTAGAAGGACAAGAGATTGGTGAGGCATGACCTACCTTTTGTGAACCCATGCTGCGAGTCGTGAATTAAGCTATGTTTCTCTAAATGCTCCCGAATGTTCCTGGCTATTATGGACTCCAGCATCTTCCCTATAACCGATGTTAAGCTAATTGGGCGATAGTTTGAAGCAACTGACCTGTCCCCTTTTTAAAAATCGGCGTCACATTAGCTACTTTCCATAGGCTCGGCACATAGCCAGTATTTACCGACATCTTAAAGATGTCGGTTAGTGGGTCACTGATTATATCACCTAGCTCCTTTAATACCCTCGGAAATATCCCGTCAGGACCTGGCGACTTGTTCTTCTTAAGCTTATCTATCTCATCCTGAACTACTTGCCTGGTAATGTTTATATCCCTCAATTTATCGCCATCCCGCCCTCGTACACCTGAACTCTTTCCGGTATAGTCGTTCGATCCTCCTGTGTGAATACTGAAAGGAAGTAGTCGTTCAACAATGTGCTCATATTTTCGTAATTTTCTACTAGCTCCCCTGTGTTGGTGTTCAGCGGTCCAAGTTTCTCCCGTTTTTGTTCTATACATCTGAAAGAAGCCCTTAGGATTACTTTTCGCCTCATTTGCTACTTTGATCTCATAGTTCTTTTTTGCTATCCTGGTGTTTTTCTTAACTAATCTAGATAGTTCGACGTACCGGCCCCTGAGATGTGTTTCCCCATTCTTTATATTCTGATAAATTCCCTTCTTTAACCCAATCTCGTGTTTTAGTCCACGAGTCATCCACTTAGGATCATTGTTTTCTTTTCTAAGTGTTCGCTGTGGCATATGCTGTTCTTGCCCCTCTACTATTACTCTAACTAAATTATTGTAAGACATTTCTACCTGGTTCTCCTGGCTCTCCAATCCGCAGTTCTGGCCCTCATGAATCCCTAAATTATCCCAGTTTACCCCTTCAAGATGTCTTCGAAGCCCCTCGTAGTTTGCTTTTCTAAAATCTGGCACTAACACTGGGTTTGGATCACGGGTTACCGCCCAGTCTAAGCTAAAACGAACCGTTCTGTGATCACTATTTCCTAACTCTCCGCCCACCTCCAACTCACGTAGCAAGTTCCCATTATTGGTTAGGACTAAGTCTAATATGTTATCTCCTCTGGTAGGCTCAGTAACTACCTGCTTAAGGAAATTATCTTGTATAACTTCAAGAAAGTCCTCGGCTTCCAGGTCACACACTAGATCTTCCCAGTCTATATTCCTATAATTAAAGTCCCCCATTACGCAGTGTGAGAGAGAAAGAGGGAGAGAAAAAGATGAAAAAAGGAAACGAAAGAGAAGGAAAAAGAACAAAAGAACAAAAGGGAAAGAGAAAATGAGACAGAGAAATGAGAAAAAGAGAGAAAGAGAGAAAAAGGAAAGGAAAACGAAAACAGGTAAAGAAAAAAAGAAAAAGTAAAGAAAAATGAAAAAGAGAAAAAGGAAAACGAAAAAGAAACTGAAGAAAGAGAAAAAGAAAAAAAGAAAAAGGAAAAAGATAAAGATAGAGAGAGAAGATATTTAGTAACACAGAGAACAAAAAAAAAAAAAAAATAGACGGGTGTTGAAGTCACAAACACAGATAGTGGTGGTGGTGGTGGTAGTGGTGGTGGTGATAGTGGTGGTGATGATGATGATGGTGGTGGTGGTGGTGGTGGCGGTGATGTTGTTGTTGTTGTTGGTGGTGGTGGTGGTGGTGGTGGTGGTGATGATGAAGATGGTGGTGATGGTGGTGGTGGTGGTGGTGTTAATTTTTTTTTATTGTTTTCTTCTTAATTAGACCCGAAAAGCCCCTCCAGGTAACCGATCCTACCTGTACCACCAACACCTTTTATTGCTCTCTCTCTCTCTCTCTCTCTCTCTCTCTCTCTCTCTTTTTTGAGTCATAATTCTGCACTTGTTTTATGACACACACACACACACACACACACACACACACACACACACACACACACTTGTGGTTCTGCATTTAGGTTATCTTACGTGTGTGTGTGTGTGTGTGTGTGTGTGTGTGTGTGTGTGTGTGTGTTGTGATGTGGTGACGAGAAATATAGAGCACAGTCCTCTCTCTCTCTCTCTCTCTGTACGTATATATGTATGTATGTATGTATGTATGTATGTATGTATGTATGTATGAATGAATGTATGTATGAATGTATGTATGTATGTATGTATGTATGAATGTATGTATGAATGTGTATCAAAACATAATATTACTCACAGCTTCTCAATATGTGTGTGTGTGTGTGTGTGTGTGTGTGTGTGTGTGTGTGTGTGCACCGTTAACGTTTTCCATCTAATGACGAAAGAAAACGGGATGTGGATTCTTGCACGTAAACTATAAAAAAAATTAGTCTGGAAGGGATGTCACGCGTGAGTCATGTAGACAGACAGACAGAGACAGACAGACAGACAGACACAAACACACACTCAATATAGGCAAAAATGTATAAATATCTATCATTCGTTATCTATCTGTCTATCTATATATCTATCTATTAATCTATCTTCTTAGACATATATATTAACCAGTCAATCTGTATTCATTTATCTATTTACATAATTATTTACTTATACAATCATTTATCTATCTATCTGTCTCTATATATCTATCAATGAATATATTTTCTTATCTATCTAAATATTTACTTTGCCTGTTTATCTATCTATCTATCTATCTGAATTTATCTGTTTTGTATTTATTGTATGTTCTGTTTATCTATCTGTTTTCATCTACCCATCTTCCAAAGCTAACTGTCTATTCATATGTCTATTAGTACCTCAATCTATCTATCTATCTATCTTCTAAGTTAACTATCTATTCACAAGTCTCTCCTAAGCTAACTGTCTATTCAAGTCTATCTACATATTCCAACCTGTCTACTCTATTCAAATGTCTATCGGCCCTTTTATCAATCTATCTATCAATCTATCTACCGTCTACTTAAAGTCTATCTACATATTTCGATCACTATTCCAATGTCTATCGGCACTTCTATCAATATATCAATCAATTTATCTATCGTCTACTTAGTCTATCTACATAATTCGATCTCTATTCCAGTGTCTATCGGCCCATTTATCTATCTATCCATCTACGTTCTATCGCCACGTTCTAATTTGCCGTTCTATTCCTCGCTATTGTGTCGCCCTGAATGGCCTGGTGTTGCATTGTGGCGGGAGGGATTTCGCACTCGTCATAATGGTGCTTTGGAAAATATTGTCGCAAGGGGTTGGTTGGAGGGCTCTGGCAACCCCTTTCACCCTTTGTCCCTTTTGCCACCTGACCCTTTCACTGGTAATAAAGGGGAAGGAAGGGGGGAGGGAGGGACAGGTAATGAGGGAGGTGGGGGAGGTAAAGCATTTTCTACCTGTGTTAAATTTTGGGATTTTTTTTTTTAATATATTTTTCGTATTTTTTATTTTATTTTTTATTTCGTTTGTCTAATTAGTAAGTGTGTGTGGGGGGGACGGGGGGTTGGGGTGGGGGAGGGGGAGGTGGAGGGGTGTGTGTGTCAGTGTGTGTGTGTGTGTGTGTGTGTGTGTGTGTGTGTGTGTGTGTGTGTGTGTGTGTGTGTGTGTGTGTGTGGAATGTGTTTTAAATGTCACCTTGGTTCCCTCCCCCCCTTTCCTCTTCCCTTCCCCCCCTTCCCATTAGCAGGTGACAATGGTTCAGGTAATTCCCCTCCCCCCTTCTCCTCCTCCTCCTCCTCCTCCTCTCCCTCACCGCAGTCTCCCTCTTCTACCATTGGAATATTTGGAGGGGGAAGAGGAGGAGGAAGAGAGGAGGAGAGGAAGATAAAAAGTGAGGTAAGAGAATGGAGGAAGAGGAGAAGAGAAATAAATGATGAGAGAAGAGAATATGGGAAGAGGAGATGAGAAAGAGAAATGGTGAGAGAAAATGGGAGGATAATGGAAGAGGGGAAGGACATGGAAAGGGAAAGTGATGGAGGAGGATAGGAAATGGAGAGAAAAATATTGGTCCTTTTTTTTTTTGGTCTTTTTCGCGTTTAAAAAATATTTTCATTGGTTTTTGTAATACTTTTTTTGGCATCTCTCTCTCTCTCTCTCTCTCTCTCTCTCTCTCTCTCTCCAGTGTAATACCTTCTCGTCATCCTCCGTGTCGCCTGTGTAGCCCGTGTCTCCCCGGGGGGTGCGGGGGGGGCGGGGGGGTCCTGCAGGGTTGGCCAGGGTGGACTCCGAGGCCCATCTGACCCACACGCCCTCCTGCCCTCGCGCCCTCGCCGTCCCGTCCGCCCCAAGCAAGTCCTCGTCGCTGGAGAGGACATGGGCGTCGGAGCGGGGGAGGGGTGGGCGTGTGTGTAGGCGTGGGCGTGGGCGTGGCTCGGGAAAGGACGCGAAAGTCGGGGGCAGCCTGTCGCAGCTAACGGACCGGCGGAGGTCGTGTTCGGGTCTGGTCGGCGACGTGAGCGGTCGTGGATGCGAGGAAAGGAACGACTCGCTCTTGTAGGACTCGCAGATGGACGGCGAGTCGCTGAACGTGGAAGAGTCGAGGGAAGTCTTCATCTTCCAGCTGCGGACGTCCTCCACGCCGTCAGTGTCGTACTTCGCGGCGTCCTTGGGTGACTGGAGCCCCGAGCGAGGGAACGGGGAGGCGACACGCGGCGAGGAGGTCCTGCTACTTCGACCCTGGCTCTCCAGAAGCTTCTCGAAGAACACGTTGACGAGGGGTCGCTCAGAGGCGGAGGACGTGGCCGAGGAGGGGCGGGAGGGCGGCGCCGACGAGGGTTTGGTCTGCCGCGGCGTGGGTAGCGGCCGGGGCTCAACGGTGCTGATTCTCGGCAGGGGCACGGGCGACGGGGCGCCTCTGAGGGTGGTGCGGGGCGTTGGGTCGGGTCTCGGCGTCTCCAAGTGGGTCTTCGTCACCTCCTTGCTTGTTTTTGATACCGTGATCGTGGCCGATGGCTCCTTTCCCGCGTCCTGGGCACCCTCCGCAGCCTCCGCCACCGCCGCCTTCATCTCGGACGCCCGCTTGATCAAGTTCTCCACGAAGTTGTCCTCCAAGACCACGCCCTTTGGCTTCCCCTTCACCGACCTCTGCGAGGACTCGATGCTGAGGCTGCTGATGCTTTTGCTCCTCTCTCTCCCTTCCTCCGCCGCGCCCTCGCCGTCCTCGCCCTCGATGCCTTTAAACTCGAGGCTCTTCCACTTGCTGAGGCGCATCGGGATGGCCGGCCTCGTGTCCTCTCCCTTGAAGACAGACTCAGAAGCCAAGCTGTCCTCGAGGGATCGGCTGAGGGTCTTGTAGTTGTGCCTCGCAGCGAGACCACTGAACCGGCCATCGGTCCTGCGCGGCGCGGCCTTCACGTTTTTCTCGTAGGAGCAGTGGGCGCGCCGGGTCACCGTGGGCACCGGGGAGTCCTGCCTCACAACCTCCGTCGTCGCCTTAACTTCCTTCTCCACCTTTGCATCGCCTCCGCCGAAGCTCTGCGACGCCCTTCCTTCGCCCTCGTCCTCCTCGTCAGGTGAAGGGCCTCGGGTGGCGGCCTGGCGGGTGAGCACAGCCTGGACCCTCACCCTCGGCCTGGGGGACTCCCTCAGCGTGTGTCTCTTCGTCGTGGTCGTCGTGGTGGTCGTGAGTGTCGTGGTGCTTGTCGCTGTGGCGACTGTTTTCTTCTCTGGACTTCGTGGTCGTAATTCAAGCCTCTCGTCGTCCCTCCCGCCGGCCGTGTCCTCCAAAGACAAGGGGGACGTGCAGGAGTCGTGCGCGCCCCTCGCCAGCAGCATCTCGTCAGTGCCAAACGACCACGAGGAGTGGCCGCTGCAGGTGCCGCACACGTCGTACTCGCTGGCGGGGGTCGGCGCCAGCTCGCGGAAGGCGGAGAGAGGAAGACAAGGCGTGCGGGGGTTGTGTGTCTCCTCCACGTCCTCCTTACTCCTGCCACCCTCCTGCTGTTCCTTCCTCCGTGTCATCACCGCTTTGTTCTCCTCCTCGTCCTCCGACATTTCGCTGTTGGAGTGGATGGGAGGCGGCGGCGGCGGCGTGTCGGGGGGCGGGGGAGGCGGCGGGGTGATGGACGGGGGGCGGCGCGGCGTGGGCGGCGTAAGCTGCGCCACCAGCACGCCGCCCAGGGACAGCGAGTCCTCGTCCTCGTCGGGGGACGCGGGGTATTCCAGGGAGTCGTTGTCGCTGTGGCCCTCCAGCGGGAACTTGGTGTAGGTGTAGAGGGCCTCTTGGGGCGGCGGCTCGGGGTCGGAGTCCCCCTCGGCTTGGTGGTCGTGGCGGTGGCTGGGGTCGGAGCATATGATCTCCAGGTCGCTGTCCACGAGGGAGTAGCGGCGGTAGTTGTTGGGGGAGTGGGCGAGGCTGCTGCCGCCCGCCAGCTTCTCCTCGCCGCCCACGGGCCGCCGATACCCCGAGAGAATCTGGAACAGCCTCGGGGGCTTGGGCGGCGGCGGGGACGGCGGCGTGAGGGGCGGGTCGTCGGCGGCCAGGTAGCGGCCGTAGGAGTTGAACTTGTCGCACACCAGCCGGGGCGGCGGCGGCCTCTCCGGCGGCGTCTTCTTTTTGCCGGGGCTGACGTCCTGCGCCTCACGGTCATCGGAGCTGACGCTGGACAGCCGCTTGGCGAGCCTCTCCTTGAAGCTCGGCTGCGGGTCCTCCGCGGAGCTGGAGCTCGTGGTCTTCCTGACGAGGCGGTGCAGGGATGACAGGAAGCCCGAGTCCTCGGTGGAGCTGCCGCTGAGCGTGGCCTGCACCGGCGGGTGGACGGGAGAGCCCGTCAGGCTGCCGCTGGTCTCCGTCTGCGTCGTTTTCTGCCTCGACCTTACGACGGGCCCAGACGAGTCCACGGTCGTCCTCTCCTCCCTCGTGATCACCACGGCGGGGACGCTCAGACCGCCTGCCGGACCCTCCGACCTCTTGGAGGTGACGAAGGCCATGGAGGCGGGCGTGGAGGCTGTCCTCGGGCGGACGGGTTCCTGTCCTCGCCCCGTCCAGGCGTGGCACTTGCTGAAGTGTGTCTCCGTGACCACCGTCCTGCCGCTTTCCCTCGGCGTGCTCTCCACAGACGCGAACCTCACCACCGTCTGCCTGTTGTCTTTGTCCCGGGGCGGCGGCGGCGGCGGCGACGACGGTGGGGACACGCTCCCGCGGCGGCCTTGACCAGCGAGGGCGTCGCCGCGGCGCTCGCCGTGGACGCCTCGCGAGGCCACGTACACGTTCTCGTAGTCCCTCGTCTTGACAGTCCTCTCGGCCCTCTTGGCGGAGGGCAGCAGCGGCGCCTCTCGCAGTGGCTCCCGCCTCAGCGCCGCGAGCCTTGCCGCGCTTACCTCCTCCAGATCCTCGCCGGGCGGCACGGAGCTCCGGGGCGTTGCCTTCGGTTGTTTTTCCGTCACCGCCACCAGCCCGCCGCCCGCTGCCGCCTCCTGGCGTGTCGTCCTCGTCGTCGTGGTGCGGGTCGTTGTGACGTAACTGCTTGACGAGGGCGTCGACTTGGTGGCTCTGGCCTCGTGGTGCGTGTCGGGGGCCGACACTGGCGGCGGGAAGGAGGCGGCGGGGGCGAGGCGGGGCCTGGCGGGGTGCCGCCCCGTGGGGCTCAGCCGCTCGTATTTGAACACGATTCTCTTGACGGAAGAGTCGCCGGCCGGGGGAGGCGAGGGCGTGGTGCCCTTCCCGCTCCCCTCCCTGCTCCCCGCAGCCTCGGTGGGCTCCTCGCCCCTAGACGGGCTCCTGACAGGCGTGGTGGGTGGGGTGGGCGCGGCGGGCGTGGCGGGCGGGCGCGGGCCCCCCGGCTGGGCCTCGCCGTCGTAGTAGCGGTGAAACTCGCGGTAGTACTCGGCGTCGTCGTCAAAGTCGCCCGGCTCGACAGCGTCTCGGCTGAGCGTCGCGAGGCGCGCGTCGGCGGCGAACTCTTGCTGTGTCGGGAAGTTGTTCTCCTTGAGGATGTCGTCGTAGCTCCGCGAGACGCCCGTTACGCTGGCCCGCTCCAGGGCGCTGAGGTCCATGGTGCTGCGGGAGTGCTTCCCCAGCATGTTCTTCAGGGCGCGCACGGGGCCCGACGGCTTGGCGGCCTTGGGCGGGGGACGCAGCCGCAGGTCGTCGGGGCCCAGGCCGGCCGCCTCCGGCTGGTGCTTCTTCTTCTTGAAGTGCTTGCTGGGCCGGTGCCGGGAGGAGGCGGCGGCGGCCGAGGCGGACGACTCGATGCTGGTGTAGCTGGCCAGCGAGATGGTGTCGCCCTCGCCAGCCCCCTTCCTCGGGGACAGGAACTCGCTGCTGTCCCGCACGAAGCCGGTCATGACGGGCTCGGCTGCGGCCTGGCTGCGGCGGAGCTGCAGGTTCACCTTCAGCCTGCCCAGGTGCTCGGACAGATGGCTGCCGCCCGACCTGACGGATCCCTCCTTGTCCTTGTCCCTGTCAAAGTCGCCTTTCTTCTTCTTGACGAAGGTCACCGACGAGACCGAGCCCGCGTCCGGCGTGGCGTGGCCAGACTTGCTCCTCTTGAGGAAGTGCAGAGGCGGCGCAGCGCCCGCCCCGGGCTTGTCCCCGCCGCCCCCGCCCACGCCTGGGGGCTGAGCCGTCGGCTTCTTGTTGAAGTTCTTCGTCAGGGACTTCATGAGCGTCTTGTTGACGAGTCCTTTCGGCCGCGGCGACTCGCGCGGGTCCTCCGGCGAGTACCTCAGGATCTCTAGCGGCTCCTCGAAGCTCACGGACTTCCGCCTCTCGGGTGACGGCGACCAGTGGTGCGGGCGGGCGGGCGCCGCCGCGGGTCCCGCCTGCAGGGCCGACAGGCTCCTCCAAGAGGTGAGGGGCCGCTGGTGTGCGTCGCGCCTCCGCCTGAGGGCGTCACTGTGCTGCCCCTGCTGGGAGGTGCCCCGGGAGGCCTTGGGGTGGCCGGGGGGCGCCTGCCCCTCATGGCCCTTGGGGTCAGGGAAGGAGGCGGCGCCTGTCCCCGCGGCGGCGTCCCGGGGCGGCGCCGCCACCACCGTGTACTGCCAGGCGCTGTCCGTGTGGCCGAAGCTGCCCTTCTTGGACTTGGTCTTCCCCTTCGCCTTGGCCTTCACCTTGGCCTTGGCCGTCTTGCCGCCCGACAGCCGCGCCTTGCTGGGCGGCGTGCCCGGCGGCTCCTCGGGCTGCCGCGCCGCCTCTGCGATGCTGTCAAATTCCTGGAAGGGCGACCGTCCCGCAAGGCCGCCGCGGGGCCTGACGGGCCGCGGGTGGTGCAGCATGACTCACGCTCACGACTCACGACTCACTGGGCCACTCCGAGTCAGCCGCTCGCCCTCCACACGCCGCATCGGACTCTTTATCCCCACGTTGTCGTTCCGTCGTGCCCTTCGTCGCCGCCACTGCGCCACAAACGGCTCCCTTCTGTTTGCAGGTCACTCGTCACCTTCCTATCACCTTTTATTTGAAGTTCAACAGCATCCAGTCTTTTTATCAGTCGCGTGAGCATCAGATTATTTTAGGTTGAAGATTGTCAAACTCTTTCTTGGGTTTAGGAACATCAAATCCTTCTATTGAGGTTTATGGGTACGGAATCGTCTTCTTTGGTCCAGTCGCTCTAATTGGTTCTCTTTCCTCGCTGTTTACATTCCTTGAGTCACAAACACATAAAATGATTATCCGTTTTCCATTTACTTGGCGAACATTTAACGACTCTGATTACAGCACCACCGCGGAGCTCGTCACCACAGCTCTGTCACGCTCACCACCACTCACACCTTCCCGCACCACCACCAGCTTCCTGACTGTGCCATTTACTCACACACCACCACCACCACCACCACCACCACCATAACTACGTCCATTGAATCAGCACCACTAACAATGCGAACGTATAATCGCTTTCCTTGTCACCATCATCACCATCACCACCACTCGCGTCATCACCATCACCTAGATACCAGCGCTCAGAATATCATTGGTGGAATATTATCGATGACACTTTATATAATTTTCAGAGCAAAAGAGAAATAAAATATAAGAAAAAGAACCTCGAAATAACTATAAACGAACATCTCCAAACATATATAGATAAAAACACGTCTTTTTCAATTGAACTTCACAAGGTTTTCACAGCAGAAGAAAACAGAAAATCCACAAAATTCTAAGAACCTCAAAAACGTTAAAAAAAAATCATATATAAACAATAACTTAAAAATATACAAAAAAAAATCTAAAATATTAAGCAAATCACGTCTTTTCAGAACTCCATTTTTTCTTCCACAAAATTATGAAAACCTCAAAAAGCGTAAAAGAAAAACTCATAAAAAAACGCATAAATCAAAATAACTTCAAAATATAAAAAAAAAATCTAGAATATTAAACAAATCACTTCTTTTCCGAACTCCATCTTTTCTTAGTGCTGATGCTGATAGTGCTGATCCTTATGATAGTGCTTTTTCTAACGCTGAGTTAACACACTCGCATAGCATACATCAGCACAGCGCGGACCAGCCAGCACTCAGCACCTCAACAGCACTAAACAGCACTTTAATAGCACAGCACAACACAGGAACCGCACATTACACGGAGCTTACAGAGACTAAGAGAGAAGAGAGAGAGAGAGAGAGAGGGAGAGGGAGAGAGGGAGAGAGAGAGGGAGACCTGATCAGCTGGCACAAATGTCTACACAGGTGTTCACATATACCTGTGTGACTCATCTCTCTCTCTCTCTCTCTCTCTCTCTCTCTCTCTCTCTCTCTCTCTCAGAATAATGTAAAAAAGTAATAATTTGCAGGTGACAATATACGTAAGGTAATATTTTTTTTCTTTTCTTTTTACAGGTAGATTGATTAGGAAAGGTGAGGTAGAGGTAGAAGACAAGTAAGAAGGTAGTAAGATAGATTATATACAGAAGCAAAGATGAGGTAGGAAAGGGAGACAAGTAAGGTAAGATAAGGTAAGATAAGATAGAGGAGGATACAGGTAAAAAAATAGTAAGGAAAATCAATTAGGACAGGTAAGGTAAGGTAAGGTAAGTGAGGCAGGTAACAGGAAGAAAGGTAGATCAAATTAGGATAGGTAAGGAAAGGCAACGAAGGATAGGTAAGGTAAGGCAAAGAAGGAGAGAGGTAAGGTAAGATAAGGTAAGGTAAGGTACGGTAGAAGACACATGTATAGGTAGTAAGGTATATTAATTAGGACAGGTAAGGTGCAGGTAAGGTAAGTGAGACAGGTAACAGGAAGAAAGGTAGATCAAACCAGAATAGGTAAGGAAAGGCAAGAGAGGTAAGGTAAGGTAAGGTACGGTACAAAACACATGTATAGGTAGTAAGGTATATTAATTAGGACAGGTAAGGTACAGGTAAGTGAGACAGGTAACAGGAAGAAAGGTAGATCAAATTAGAATAGGTAAGGAAAGGCAATAGAGGTAAGGTAAGGTAAGGTAAGAATATACAGGTAGATGTAGCAAGGTATATTAATTAGGACAGGTAAGGTACAGGTATAGGGGCGGACAGGTAGCAGGTCTAGTTATCCTCTCCCAGCTGTGTGACGCTATGAACACCTTTGACCCACATACAGGCAATGGGGTCACCTCTGTGTGTGTGTGTGTGTGTGTGTGTGTGTGTGTGTGTGTGTGTGTGTGTGTGTGTGTGTGTGTGTGTGTGTGTGTGTGTGTGTGTGTGTGTGTGTGTGTGTGTGTGTGTGTGTGTGTGTGTGTGTGTGTTTGTGTGTTGATTTTAATTTCTTTATATTACTTTTTTTTCATATTTCTCTCAGTATGTTTTTTTTTTCGTGAACCTCCTCCTCTTCCTTTTCTTCTTCTTCTTTCTCCTCTTCCTCTTCCTCCTCCTCCTCCTCTTTTTTTCTTTCTCTCTCTCTCTCTCTCTCTCTCTCTCTCTCTCTCTCTCTCTCTCTCAGCCCGCATAACTGAAACACACACACACATTGCTATTACTACTACCTCTACATAATTATGACATCCAGACTACTTCTCTCTCTCTCTCTCTCTCTCTCTCTCTCAATGGAACAATTAGCTATTCTAAACCTTTAAATGACCCCCACGTATGAAAAACACACACACACACACACATTCCATTACGCAAGTCGCTCTATTATGTATGCATTTTAAAGGTACAATTTGGCGTATTGCGAAGATTTTTTTTACTTAAGCTAACTAACAATGCGTGTAGTAGTAGTA
>NC_066527.1:18891667-18901506 GCF_024679095.1 Eriocheir sinensis | reverse complement strand
AGGATCCTTCGCCTGTGATCAATTGGCTTAAGCAACACAGACTTTCTTCACTCATGTCTGCAGGAATTTATGTGGCGCGACCGATTTTTTGCCAATGCATTTGAAAATCAGTGTATTCATTTTTCCACTCAATTCCCTGTGTGAAAAATGCCAAAAATAAAGTGCTCCACATATGCTGTGTATTATCACACCCATTTAGTATACATTTACATAACAATAAAACTATTAGTAATAAATAATGCAACATATAGAATATAAGATTATGCATAATAAATGGCATAAACCAAATATAATGTATAATTTCCGATATTTCTTGTTGGGGGGCGATTCTTCAGTTGAGCAGAGTTGGTGGGGCGACTCTTCAATTGGGAACTCTGGGAGGCGATTCTTCAATTGATCCTTTCTCTTCTATCTTTATTTCCTCCTCTCCTCTCCTCTCCTCTCTGCTCTCGTCCCCTTCCCTCTTCATCTCCTTCTCCTTCTCTCCTCTCCTCTCCTTTCTGCTCTCGTCCCCTTCCCTCTTCATCTCCTTCTCCTTCTCTCCTCTCCTCTTATATTCCCCTGATTAATTTGGTTTTCTCTTTGTGATGGTGTTCTTTGTGTGTGTGTGTGTGTGTGTGTGTGTGTGTGTGTGTGTGTGTGTGTTTCTCATTGTTTACGTATTCTATTTGTTGTTTTTGTTTTTGCTTGTTTGTCTGTTCCTGCCTTTTTGTTTTTGCCTCTTTTGTTTTCTCGTATTTTATTATGTTGTTGATGTTATTGTTATTTGTCTTTGTTGTTTTCTTTTTTTTTCTTTGTTTTCTTTGGGATTTGCGGGTTTTTTTTTTATCCTTTATTTTTCTATATTTTTTTTTCCAGCTATTTTGGACTCGATTTTCTCCTCATATGATTCACTACGTTATTTACCACCGTTTTTGATCTGTTATTTTCTATTTCTTTCTCTTTTCAATTTTCTTGCCAACTGAGCAGAAAAATGGAGAAGATGATAATGATGAAGATGAGGAGGAGGAGGAGGAGGAGGAGGAAGATTAAGAGGAGAAACTAAAGGAAGAAAAGTAATTAAAAGAAGAAGACAAAAGAAAGAGAGAGAGAGACGATTTAAAGATGAGTACGAGGAGGAGGAGGAGGAGGAGGAGGAGGAGGAGGGATAAGGAGGAGAAGATGAAGGAGGAAGAGGAGGACGCGGGAAGGAGATTAGCCACAAATCCTTAACCAGACGACGTAAATCTTTCCTCCTCCTTCTGCAAGACTTAACAATCTCTGTGATCGGCGACTTAGCGGAAAGAAACAAGATCAAACTGCCAATGTCCGTCTTGTATCTCGCTTGAACAGACCTAACTCCATACCAACACAACGATATAGTAACCCCGTTGGAGACAGTGAAAGACATCGAGTGACTGACTGGCTGAAAGGGTTGAATCATAATACCATACCAACACATCGAAATAGTAACCCCGTTGGAGATACTGACGGACCTTAAGTGACTGATTGACTAAAAGGGTCGAATCATAATACTGCGTGGAATTCAAACCTATAAACTTGACATTAATAGACCTTGAACAGACCTTACTCCATACCAACACAACGAAATAGTAACCCCGTTGGAGACACTGACGGACCTTAAGTGACTGATTGACTAGAAGGGTCGAATTATAATACTGCGTGGAATTCAAACCTATAAACTTGACATTAATAGACCTTGAACAGACCTTAGTCCCCATAGCAACACAACGAAATAGTAACCCCGTTGGAGACACTGACGGACCTTAAGTGACTGATTGACTAAAAGGGTTGAATCATAATACTGCGTGGAATTCAAACCTATAAACTTGACATTAATAGACCTTGAACAGACCTTACTCCATACCAACACAACGAAATAGTAACCCCGTTGGAGATACTGACGGACTGACTGAGTGACTGTGTCCAGAGCCAAGACCAAGACCATTGCATTAAATTTACAATAGAATCTTTCCATATTCATACAATCCTTTCCTCTCCTGTTTCTTTCCTTTCTTTTCCTTTCCTGTTTTTTTCTTTTTTTTTCTCTTTTCCTCCCCTTTCCTCTCCTTTTCCTTTTGTTTTCCATTTAATTTCCTTTTTTTCCCTCTTTATTTAATTTTTCTTCTTATTTTCTCCTTTCTTTTCCTTTTCTCCCCTCTCCTGTTTCATTCTTTTCCTTTCCTCTTTTCTCCTTTGTCCTCTTTTCTTTTCCTTTCCTCTCCTTTTCCTTTCCTTTTACATTCCATTTCATTTTTTTCCTCGCATTTTTTTCTTCTTTTCTCCTTCCTTTTCTTTTTTTCTCCCTCCTTTTCATCATTTGCTTTGCTCTCTATTACTTCTTTTTCCTTTTCATTTATTTCCCTTCCTTTTCTTCCATTTTCTTATTTTCCTTTCCATTGACTCGGCACTACAACAACAACAACAACAACAACAACAACAACAGCAAAATTGAAAATGATTAAAAAGATGAAAAGAAAAAAGAAAACAAAAGAATATATACGAAATCTCACTAACTATAGATTCTTGTTCCTTAATCGCTTGTTTGGTATTGTGGTTTAAACCCTTCTGGCAGCTATTAACGTTCTTGAATATATAGTCTTCGATCCCCTTCTTAAAGGATCCAACCCGCTACTAATGCCAAGTTTGTAGGTTTGAATTCCACGCAACATTAGAATCGGAACCCTTTTTTTTCAGTCAATGAGGTTCGTTTGCCTGATTTTCTAGTCTATAGGGACATGATTTACTTGTCGTCTATACTGATTAAAGATAGTGGTAGGGAGGGAAGGGAAGGAAGGAAGGAAAAAAGGAAAGAAGGAAGGAAGGAAAGTAGGAAAGAAGGAAATGAGGGTAGGAAGAAGGGTAGGAAGGATAGAAGGAAGGATGGAAGGAAGGATGAAAGGAAGGAAGGAAGGAAGGAAGGATGGAAGGAAGAATGGAAGAAAGGAAGGAAAGAAGGAAGGAAAGAAGGAAAAAAGGAAGGAAGGAGGGTAGGAAGGAAGGAAAGAAGGAAGGAAAAAAGGAATGAAGGAAGGAAGGAAAGAAGAAAGAAAGAACGAAAGAAAGAAAACAGGAAGAAAAAGAGAGGGAAAAAGAAAGAGCAAGAAAGAGAAAAAAACAAAGAAAAAGAAAAAGAAAGTAAGAAAAATATGAAGGAAAAAGACAAACAGGATTAGAGGAAGAGGAAGAGGAGAAGGAAGAAGAAGGAAAAGAAAAACAATAAAAAAACAAGACAAATATGAATCAAAGAGAAAGAGGAAGAAACAAAACAATAAGAAACACGTAGGAGGAGGAGGAGGAGGAGAAGGAGGTAAGGAAGGAAAGAAGAGGAATAAGGAAGAAGAGGAGGAGGAAGGAGGAAGGAGGAGATTAGAGTTCCTTAGACTTTATGCAACACTGGACAACTTGTATAATCCTCTAAGTCTTACGCACACACACACACACACACACACACACACACACACACACACACACACACACACACACACACGCACGCACGCTACTTCACTGTATGTACACTCAGTATCTTCACGGAAATTTGATACTTGAGAATGAAGAGGAGGAGGAAGAGGAGGAGGAGGAAGAGATGAAGGAGGAGGATATTGAAAAGGAGGAAGGGTAAGAAGAGGAGGAGGAGAAAGAAGAGGAGGAGGAGGAAGATATTACACAGAGAAGAATGTTACAACTGTTTCCATTTCTCTCTCTCTCTCTCTCTCTCTCTCTCTCTCTCTCTCTCTCTCTCTCTCTCTCTCTCTCTCTCTCTCTCTCTCTCTCTCTCTCTCTCAATCCACAGGTGTCTATTCAAAGTGATATTGGAGTCAGAAACTCTACAATTCTCCTCCTCCTCCTCCTCCTCCTCCTCCTCTTCCTCCTCCTCCTCCTCCTCCTCCTCCTCCTCCTCCTCCTCCTCATTTTCTCCTTCTGCTGTAATAATTGAGGGAGGTGATCTCTCTCACACACACACACACACACACACACACACACACACACACACACACACACACACACACACACACACACACACACACACACACACACACACACACACACACACACAATCAAAACGCTGACTGGAGAGAGAGAGAGAGAGAGAAATGGGAAAGTGAAACGAGGCAAGCAACCTATCTCTCTCTTTTCCAAACTCTCTCTCTTTCAACTTTTCTTTTCCTTCTTTTCCTCTCCTTTTCTCTCTTTTCGCCTCTTTTCCTCTTCTTTTCTTTCCTCTTTTCCTTTTCTTTTCTTTTGTTTTCCTTTCTTCTCTTTATTTCCTCTTTTCCAATCCGTTCCTTTCCTCTCCTCTCCTTTTCTTTTCCCTTCTTTTCATTCACTTTCTTCCTCTTTTCCCTTCCTCTTCTCTCCTTTCCTCTCCTCTTACTTTTCTTTCCTCCCTTCTCTTCTCCCCTTTCCTTCTGTCTTTCCTTCTCCTTCCCTTTCCTCCCTTGTCATCTCCCTTTCTTTTTGATTCCCCTCCCTTTTCTCCCTTTCTCCTCCCTTCCTCTTTCCTTCTCTCCCTCCTCCCTTTCTCTCTCGTTCTCTCTCTTCTTCTCTTCTTCTGTTCTCTCCCTCTTTTCCTCTTTCCTCCTCTCTTCCTCTTTCGTTCTCTCCCTTCTCCTCCCTTCCTCTTTCGTTCTCCCTCCTCCCTTCCTCTTTCATTTTCCCTCCCCCTTTCCTCTTTCGTTCTCTCCCTTCCTCCTCCCTCCCCCCCCTCGTGCACCTGTCCACCTGCCGGTCAGCCAGCCAATCAGAATCGCCGCGGGGGTCAGGCAGGTGAGTGACGTCATCATTATTCGACTTGAAATTGACCTGACCCCCCCACCCCTCCCCCTCCTTGACCTCCTCCTCCTCTTCTCTCTCCCCCCCTCCCCCCTTTCCTCCTCCCTTCCTCCTCCTCCTCCACCCTCTTCCCCCCCCTCTCCTCCTCCTCCTTCCTTGGTCACTTGCCCTTCCTCTCCTTCGTTGATCTTTTCCTCCTCCTCTTCCTCTCCTCCTCCTCCTCCCCTTTCCTCCTCCTCCTCTCCTCTCCTTGATATGACCACCTCCTCTTCTCTACCCCCCTTTCCTTCTTCCTCCACCACTTACTCTTCCTTCTCCCCTCTTCTCTCCCTCCTTCCCCTCCTCCTCCTTCCCTCTCCACCCCCTCCTCTTTCCTCTTATTTCTTGTTTTCCTCTTTTTCCTCTTCGACATTCGAGCTCGGGAAAGAGAAAACAATAGGAAGAGAAAGAAGAAGAGAGGATACAAAAGGTGAAAAAATGAAATAGCAAATGAAAATAGAAAAAAATAGAAAAATCATAAGACTCAAGGATAAAAAAAAAACTGAAAGAAAATAAGAAACAATAAAAAAGAAAGAAAACAATAGAAGGAGAAATATTAAGAGAGAGAAAACAATACCTTGACTCTGATGCCTCGTTCTCCATGGCCTCGT
Source organism: Eriocheir sinensis (assembly GCF_024679095.1). NCBI lineage: Eukaryota > Metazoa > Arthropoda > Malacostraca > Decapoda > Varunidae > Eriocheir > Eriocheir sinensis. The sequence goes on along the minus strand of NC_066527.1, from coordinate 18,896,083 downwards.
CCTGTACACAATCACCGCCGTCCCTCGCCCGTCCCTCCTCCTCCTCCGCTCCGTCCGTCTTGGGTATGTTAAGCCCGATTAAGTCTTGTCGCTGTGTGCTTTTTGTGCGATTTCCTGAGAGGCTTAAGACGCGGCAGAGAGAGAGAGAGAGAGAGAGAGAGAGAGAGAGAGAGAGAGAGAGAGAGAGAGACTCTGGGAGTCTGTCTAACCTGATCTGTGTTAAGACAAAGTGGGTTGTGTGTGTGTGTGTGTGTGTGTGTGTGTGTGTGTGTGTGTGTGACAGGTGTAACACACACACACACACACACACACAAACAAACCACGACGTATCTTCTTCCAAAAAAACAAACGTAAAAACAAACAAATAAATCAAGTCGAAAGTGAAACACGACTCTGGAAAAATTTAAGAGATGAGAGAGAGAGAGAGAGAGAGAGAGAGAGAGAGAGAGAGAGAGAGAGAGAGATTTTTTAATAACTGGATAGGACTCATCTTTAATCTCTTCAAATGTTTGTGTATATATATTTTTTCCAACATTCCGTAGATTTTTTTGCCTATATTTTTGCTCCCCTTGAAATTTGTTTTAATCGCCTTTGCCTTACTACTACTACTACTACTACTGCTACTACTACTACTACTACTACTACTACTGCAAATATCACTCACTCAACTTACCTTCCCATTTTCTTTCATACCTGTAATTACTTCCATCTTTCCCTCCCTCTTTACCTTCCTACCTACCTTCCTGTCTATCTATCTATCTATCTATCTATCTCATCACCCAGGTAGATATCCACACACATGCTATTACATACTTTTTTATCTATTTTTATCTACTATTTATCTACCTCTTCTCTCTTCCTCCCTTCTACCTATTATCTACTCTCTCTTCTGTCTCCCTCTCTCGTACCTTTTGTCTGCTTCTTTCTCTTCCCTCTCTCTCTCTCTCTCTCTCTCTCTCTCTCTCTCTCTCTCTCTCTCTCTCTCTCTCTCTCTCTCTCTCTCTCTCTCTCTCTCTCTCTCTCTCTCTCTCTCTCTCTCTCTCTCTCTCTCTCTCTCTCTCTCTCTCTCTCTCTCTCCTTCTCTCTTCCTCTCTCTTTCTCTTCTCTCTTCCCCCTTCTCCCTTTCTCTTCTATCTTCTCTTATCTCCCTCCTCTTCTCCTCTCTCCCTTTTATCTACTTCTCTTTCTTTTTCTCTCTTCCTCTCTCACACTTTTTATCTCGTTATCTCTTTTCTCTCCTTCTCTCGTTCCTTTTTTTCTATTTCTCTACCTCTTCTCTTCTCTTCCCCCTTCTCCCTTTCTCTTCTATCTCCTCTTATCTCCCTCCTCTTCTCCTCCCTCCCTTCCTCCACGGTATAAAGGTTTCGATCCCACTGAAATCCTCCATCCTCTCCTATCTCCCGGTATCATATTGTTGCGTCGGGAAAAACAAATGAGAGTCGAGGATTCAGGTGACAGCGATGTGAGATTGAGGTTAAGTGATTAATGGACGCACCTGTTTGTTTGTCTGTCTGTCTGTTTGTTTGTGTGTGTGTTTGTTTGTGTGTTCGTTTGTTCCCTGTTGCTGATGATTGTGTTGTTGTTGTTGCGTGTTGAAAATGAGAGTGAAAGTGAAAGGGAGAGAGAAAGAAATGAAAGAAGGAAGAGAAAGAAGGAAAAGGAAAGAAATAAAGAAAAGAAGGAAAAAGAAAGGAAAAAGGAAAAAGAGAAGAGAAAAGAGAATGAAGGAAAAGAAAGAAGGAAAAAGAAAGAAGGAAAATGAAGATGAATGAAACGAAGGGGAAAAATAAAGGAAAAAGAAAGAAAAGAGAGAGAGAGAGAGAGAGAGAGAGAGAGAGAGAGAGACTGTCAACCCGCTATCCTCACTTACCTTCCTCTTAATTACTGCATCTCCTCAGAGTATTAGAGCGTCTCTCTCTCTCTCTCTCTCTCTCTCTCTCTCTCTCTCTCTCTCTCTCTCTCTCTCTCTCTCTCTCTCCTCTATTTTTCTTAATTTTCCTTCTTCCTTTTTCCTTTTTTCTTTTCCTTCTTTCTTTTCCTTCATTCTCTTTTCTTCTCTTTCCTTTTTCCTTTCTTTTTCCTTCTTTTTTCTTTCTTTTTGTTTTTTGTTTTTCTTCTCATGTCGCGTTTGTTGGTATCTATTCTCCTCCTCCTCCTCCTCCTCCTCCTCCTTCTCCTCCTCCTCCTCCTCCTCCTCCTCCTCCTCCTCCTCCTCCTCCTCTTAATCAGCAACTTTTTCCCCCTAAATTCCGATGTTGGTGAGGAAGATGGGGCGACATGTCTTTGATGGGATGATGATGGGAAGGATGGGAAGGGTGGGAGAGAAAGGGGATAGGTAGGGAGAAAGTGATGGGGAGTGAAGGGAAGTTGATGGAGGGATTGTGAGGATGTGAAATGATGGGGAGATAAGTGATGGGAGGTGGGGAGAAATAATATGAAAAAACAAAACAAAATAATACTACAAAATGATGGGAAGGAAGACGAAGAAGGGGAAGATAGAGAAGGAGAAAGAAGAGGGGGAGGGACTGACTCATGATTTGCCTGTGTGTAGATGGGCCTTGAATGTGGAAGATGATGGGGTGGGCTAATGATTGAAGGGCGTGAATCAGAATGGAATGAAGGGATTGAATTGATGGGAGCTGGGAGTGGTTTTAGGGAAGGGAAGAGTGTAGAAGGGTGGTTAGGCATTAGTAGAGGAGGGGGAGAGGGGAAGGAATGAAAGCAGGAAGAAGGGAAAAGAAAGGAAGGAAGGGAAGAGAAGAAAAGGGAAGACAATGGAAGGGAAGGGAAAGGAAAGGAAAGGAAACGTAGAACAGGGAAGAGAAGGGAAGGGAAGGAAAGGGGAGGGAAGGAAAGAAAAGGGAAGGGAAGGAAAGGGAAAGGAATGGAAGAAATGACAAGGAAAGGTAATTGAGTGGAAGGAAAAGGAAAGAAAAGAAAGGGAATGGAAGGGAAGGGAAAGGAAAAGAAAAGGAAAAGAAAGAAAAGGCAAGGGAAAGGGAAAGGAAAGAAAGGGGAGGTGAATATATCTCGTTATGGCAAAGCGAGGGGAAAGTGTTTTGAAAAGGGGAAACGGAGAAGAGGGAGAAGAGGGGAGAGAAGAGATAAAGGAGATAGAATATAGAAGAGAGAGAGAGAGAATTGAAGAAGGAGAAGAGGGAGAGGGGAAAAGATAGAAGAGAAAAAAGAGGAACAGAGAAGAGAGCAAAAACGATATATCAATTTACATTTATTTTTCCGCCTCAGTGCTCCAATTTTTATTCTTCTTTTATTCTCTCGCTTTCCCTTTCCTCCCCTTCCCTTCCTTCCTTCCTTCCATCATTTCCGTTCCTTCCTTCCTTCCTTCCTTCCCATCATTTCCTTCCTTCCTTCCTTCCTTCCTTACTTCAATCATTCCTTCCTTCCCATCCCTTCCTTCCTCCTTCCCCTTCCCTTCCCTTCCCTTCTTCCTTCCCTTCCCTTCCTTCCTTCCTTCCTTCCTTCCCATCATTTCCCTTCCTTTCCACTCTTCCTTCCATTTCTTCCTTTCCTTACTGTCCTTCTCTTCCTTTCTTCCTTCCTTCCCTTCCTTCCCTTCCTTCCCTTCCTTCCTTCCTTCCTTCCTTCCATCTCTTTCCTTCCTTCCCTTCTCTTCCTTTCCTTCCCTTCCTTCCTTCCTTCCTTCCCTTCCCTTCCTTCCCTTCCTTCCCTTCCTTCCTTTCCTTCCTTACTTTCTTTCTCTTCTCTTTCCTTCCCTTCCCATCCCTTCCCTTCCCTTCCCTTCCCTTCCCTTCCCTTCCCTTCCGTTCCTTCCTTATTCCACACGACTCTTTCATCCCCTCTCCCCCTCCCTCCTCCCTTCCTCCCTCCCCTCCCCTTCCGTTTCCCTCCCCTCCCTTCCTCTTCCCTCCCCTCCCTTCCTCTTCCCTTCCTTCCTCTTCCCTCTCCGTCCTGTCAGTCGTTTTCTACTCGACTGACGTTCACACACACACACACACACACACACACACACACACACACACATACTCACACACACAGAGTTAAATCGAAGCAGGAAAGTCTGAAAGTCAAAATCCCACGAGAGAGAGAGAGAGACGTGAGCTCCATTTTAGTGTTTGCTGTGGCGTTCAGTCCTATTTGTTTGTTTGTTTGTTTGTTACCTGTCTGTTTACTTACGCTTCCATACCTGTTTGTTCTCTTACCTGTGTTTTTTTCTGTTTGTTTAATAAGTTTGTCTAAGTACTCCTCCATTTGTGTGTGTGTGTGTGTGTGTGTGTGTGTGTGTGTGTGTGTGTGTGTGTGTGTGTTTTAAGTTACCTGTTCCGTTTATCTTGTTTGTTTGTGTTTGCCTGTTTTTATGTATTTATTTTTCTATTTTTTTTTTAAGGTTCGTTCCATGGCGCAGACAAGTGTTTAGAGTGGCGACATCTTGCGTTC
>NC_066527.1:18881667-18886667 GCF_024679095.1 Eriocheir sinensis | reverse complement strand
TCCTTCCTCTTTTCCTCTTTTCTCTCTTCCTTTATCTCTTCCTTACTCTCTCCTCCTTTTCCCTCCACTTCTTCTTTTCTTTCTTTTTTTCTTCTCTTTTCTTCTTTCTCTCTTCTGTTCTTCCTTTATTCTTCCTCTCTTTCTCTTTCCTCTTTTCTCTTTCTTCTCTCTTATCTCTCTTCCTTACCTTTCTCCTTTTCTTCTCCTCCTTCTCTTTCTTTCTCTTTCTTCTCTTTTTTTCTCTATTTCCCTCTTCCTTTATCTCTTCCTCTTTCCTCTCTTCCTCTTTTCCTCTTTTCTCTCTTCCTTTATCTCTTCCTTACTCTTTCTCCTCCATTTTCTCCTTGTTCTCTTCTTTCTTTCTCTTCCTCATTTCTCTTTTCCTGTTTTCCTCTTCCTTTATCTCTTCCTCTTTCCTCTCTTCCTCTTTTCCTCTTTTCTCTCTTCCTTTATCTCTTCCTTACACTTTCTCCTCCATTTTCACCTAGTTCGCTTCTCTCTTTCTCTTCCTCATTTCTCTTTTCCTGTTTTCCTCTTCCTTTATTTCTCTTTCCTCTCTTCCTCTTTTCCTCTTTCTCTCTTTTCCTCGCTACAAACCCGAGCATGGTGTATTTCCTCTGTTTTGCTTTTGCGTGTATCTGGTCACAGCTGATGATGATTCCAAGATCCGATTCCTCCTTCACGACCTACAGGGCTTGCCACGCGTGTTTTGTGTATGGTTACTATTTCTGAACCCAAAGTGCATGAGGAGGAGGAGGAGAAGGAGGAGGAGGAGGAGGAGGAGGAAGAGGAGGAGGCGGACGAGGAGAACAAGATTTAATTGAAAGTTCACCCAAAGAACCAGAGAGAGAGAGAGAGAGAGAGAGAGAGAGAGAGAGAGAGAGAAAAACTAACAAACAGACGACAGCTTACAAGAGGACAATGAATATCTCTCTCTCTCTCTCTCTCTCTCTCTCTCTCTCTCTCTCTAACATGACAATACCTTTTAACGTTTCTCCCACACCATTTCCCTCCATTTCTCCTCCTCGTCCTCCTCCTCCTCCTCCTCCTCCTCCATTAAAAACCACCCACAGCAAACCTATTTATATTCTCTTCCCTTTATCTTTCCTCCGCTCTTCTTCCTGCCTCCTCCTCTTCCTCCTCCTCTTCCTCCTCCTCTTCCTCCTCCTCCTCCTCCTCCTCTTCTTCAAACATATAGCACTAATTTCCCCCATTCTTTATATTGAGGTCACCCCATTATTTACCTCCTCCTCCTCCTCCTCCTCCTCCTCCTCCTCTTCCTCCTCCTCCTCCTCCTCGTATTTCATTCTGTTCTCTCTTATCTTCCATTTCTACGATTATTTTTATTCTCCTCTTCCTCTTCGACCTTCTGTATATTTTTCTTTTGTTTTTTTCTTTTGTTTTCTTTCTTTCATGTTTTCTACCTCATCTTTTCCTTCCTCTTCTTTCACTTCTTTTTTTTCCATTCTTTTTCCTTCTTTCCTTCCTTTCTTTTCTTTCCATAGTTTTTTTCTTTTCTCCGTCTCTTTTTCTCCTCCTTTTCCTCATCTTTCTCCTTATCTTTTTCTTTTTCCCTATTCTCTCTCTCTCTCTCTCTCTCTCTCTCTCTCTCTCTCTCTCTCTCTCTCTCTCTCTCTCTCTCTCTCTCTCTCTCTCTCTCTCTCTCTCTCTCTCTCTCTCTCTCTCTCTCTCTCTCTCTCTCTCTCTCTCTCATTTTCTTCACTGCTTCATATAATTTCCACTCTCCTAATCCTCCTCCTCTTCCTCCTCCTCCATTTTCTTCTTTTCTTCTTCTTTCTTCATTCCTCCTTTTTCTTTTCCTCTCTTCCTTCTTCCTTTTATCTCCTGCTTTATCTTCTTCCTCCATTTTCTTTTTTTCTTCCTCTTTTTCTCTCTCTCTCCCTCTTCTATCTTTTATTCCCTTTTCCTTCATTCCATCTTTCTCCATTTCCTTCTATTACTCTCATTCTCTCTTTTCCTCCTTTCTCTTTTCCTCGTCTTTACCTTTATCTCTTTCTTACTCCTTCTCCTCCATTTTCTCCTATTTCTCTTCTTTCTTACTCTTCCTAATCTCTCTTTTCCTCTGTTTCCTCTTCCTTTATTTCTTCCTCTTTCCTCTCTCCTCTTTTCCTCTTTTTCTCTCTTCCATCTTCTTATGTTTCTTCCTTTATTATCTTCCTCCTTCTCCATTTCTTCCTTTTATTCCTCTTTCTCTCTCTTCCTCTTTTCTTTTCCTCCATTCTCTCTATCTTCTTCCTCTTTCATTTCCTCCCTTTACTCTTTTCTCTCTCTTCCTCTTTTCTCTTTTACTATCTCCTCTTCTTTCATCTCCTTTATCCTTTTCCTCGTCTATTTCCTCTTTATTCTACTCTTTCTCTCTCTTCATCTTTTCTCTCTTCCTCTCTTCCTCTTCTTCTATTTCATCTTCCTTTCTCTATTTCCTTATTTTACTTCTTTTTTCTATCTTCCTTCTCTCTCTTCTCTCTTTCTCTCTTCCCCTCTTTCTTCTCTTTTCCTCCATGCCCTCTTCTTTTATCTCTCCTTCTTTTGTCACACTCATTAGCACGACCTCGCTTCTCATCATCTTTTTTCCTCCTCCTCCTCCTCCTCCTCCTCCTCCCAATTCTCTTAATCCTCTTTCATTTCTTCCTCTCCTGCCTCGGAATTAAAGGAAGCAAAAAAAAATAACACAGGAGATCATTTGCTTAGATTACTTTCCCTCCTTTTTTTTTCCCTCTTGGCTTTTTTTTTTTGTTATTTGGAGCTGTTTTTTTTTTTTGGGGGGGGTAGTGAATTTTATTTGCTTGTTTTTTTGTTTTACTTTATTTCTCTTCTTGTGTGTTTGTGTCAGTCTGTTATTGTTGTTGTTGTGTTTGCTGCGTTCGTTGTTTGTGGGCATGTCTGTTCATTGTTGTTGTTGTTGTTCTTGTCTTTTGTTATCGTTGTTTTTTCTTAGGATCGTGGAATTAGCGTGTTGCGTCAATTATAACAAAAATAAAACGTGGGTGAAACATGTCCGAACACGTCTCTAATTAGCATAATGAGTGTGTGTGTGTGTGTGTGTGTGTGTGTGTGTGTGTGTGTGTGTGTGTGTGTGTGACAGCGAGAGAGAGAGAGAGAGAGAGAGAGAGAGAGAGTGAGAGAGAGAGGGAAGGTTCAATAGTCCTGCTCAGAATCGTAACAAAATGGTCATACAATAGGAAGCTCTTGAAACACTTAATATTTTTCTCTTAATACAACCGATACAAACGAGACATTCACAAGAGCTGGAAATAAAGACAAACAAACACAAAAAGCACAAATGACTCAAAATCACATATAAAAAACACGGAAAAACCCCCACACACAAACACACAAAAAAACGAAAAAACAAAACAAAAACACAAACATAAAAAGCACATAAAAAACACAAACACAAAAAACACAAACACACACAAAAAAACTCTTAAAAAACACACACAAAACAAAACAAAACAGAAAACAAAAACATAAAAAACACACAATAAAAAAACACAAACAAAAACAAAATCTCAAAAACAAAAACAACGAAAAACACACACAAAACAACACAAAAACATATAAAACTTGACTGGAGTGATCTTTCTGAAAACGAGGAAGCGTATAAAAAATAAAAAAAACCCGTAATAAATGAAATTGAGAGGTCATTATGCGTAGAGTTGATTAATTTATGAAAAAGCAAAATAACAAAGTGGGAACCTTGGAATTATAAGAGAAGTGAAGACAGATGAAGAACAACGTGGAGAGATGGAATTAGAACCTTTACTGAAGCAGGATGGAGTACACTAACATGAGAGAGAGAGAGAGAGAGAGAGAGGTGACGAGATGGCATTAGAACCTTTACCGGAGCAGGATGGAGCACACTAACACCAGAGGGAGAATAGCCAGGTGGAGAGATGGAATTAGAACCTTTACTGGAGCAGGATGGAGTACACTAACACCAGAGGGAGAATAGCCAGGTGACGAGATGGAATTAGAACCTTTAATGAAGCAGGGTGGAGCACACTAACACCAGACAGAGAACCAGGTGGAGAGATGGAATTATAACCTTTACCGGAGCAGGATGGAGGACACTAACACCAGAGGGAGAATAGCCAGGTGGAGAGATGGAATTATAACCTTTACTGGAGCAGGATGGAGGACACTAACACCAGACAGAGAACCAGGTGGAGAGATGGAATTAGAACCTTTACTGAAGCAGGGTGGAGCACACTAACACCAGACAGAGAACCAGGTGGAGAGATGGAATTATAACCTTTACCGGAGCAGGATGGAGTACACTAACACCAGACAGATAGCGATAGAGGTGGGGAATGTTATGAAAGGCCTTTGTCATATAGTAATCTAAAAGAAAAAAAAGAAGCTAATGATGAGGAGAGGAAAGGTAGAGAGAGAGAATAAAGTGAAGATAAATGAGAGTAAAAAAAAAAAAAGTAGAAGAAGATCGAAAAGGAGTTAAAAAAAGGAAAATAAAAAGATAGAAAAGATAGAAAAAAAGTAAATCAACGTTAATGATGTAGCTCTTAATCAATAACGTTAACTTAATATCTGTTTACCTAGAAATAGATTAATTAACCGATCAACCTGTCGGCAACGAGTTTACCTGTATACGTCCGGCTAATGACTTGCTCCCACCCACCTGGACGTGTGTGTGTGTGTGTGTGTGTGTGTGTGTGTGTGTGTGTGTGTGTGTGTGTACGTGGTCAACAACAGGTGTGTGTGGGTGGGGGGGGGGAAAGGTGGGAGTAAGGTAATTAAGGTAGAGATCAAAGGTGTCTGTAATTACCTGTGTATGTGTGTGTGTGTGTGTGTGTGTGTGTGTGTGTGTGTGTGTGTGTGTGTGTGTGTGGCCTCCACCTGACCTTTCTCACCTGGCTCTTGTTTGTTTCTGGTCCTCCTGTTTGTTTGTTTGTTTGTTTGTCTTTTGCTTTGATTATTGTTTGTTTGTGTTTGTTTTGCGTCGTGTTTTTGTTTTCTTGTTG
>NC_066527.1:18873092-18875592 GCF_024679095.1 Eriocheir sinensis | reverse complement strand
GAGGAAGAAGAAGAAGAGAGAGAGGAGGTGAAGGACTCCAACACCACCACCACCACCACCACCACCACCGCTACTAAAAATATCCACTAACTCAGTAACGAAAAATACAATGAACCAAACTTTTCCGACAACGTTCATAATAGAAAAGTCCTGCCGGGCAACGTTTCGCTCCACGGTATTCTTTTTTTTTTTTTACGACTCTGTGTAAGAAAAAAAGGAAAGAAAGAATAAGTAAGAGAAGGAAGGGATGGAAAGGTGTGAAGGAAATGTAAAAAAAGTGATGAGAGAAAGGAGGAAAGAATATGAAGGAAAATGAAGAGAGAGAAAGGAAAAAGTTGTGAAATAAAGGGAAAGGAGAAAAAAATTATGAAAAAAACATGAACAAAATAAGAAAAAGGAAAAAAACTATGAAAAAAATTGAAAGAGAGAAAAGGAAAAAGTTATGAAAAAAAGAGAAAGGAGAAGAAAACTATGAAAAAATTAAAAGAGAGAAAGGAAAAGTTATGAAAAAAAGAGAAAGGAGAAAAAAATTATGGAAAAAACATGAAAAAATGAGAAAAAGGAGAAAAATATGAAAAAAAGGAAAAGAGAGAAAGGAAAAAACTATGAAAAAAAGAGGAAGGAGAAGAAAACTATGAAAAAAATGAAAACAAGAAAAAGAAAATATGAAAAAAATGAAGAGAACAAGGAAAAAACTATGCAAAAATGAGAAAGGAGAAGAAAACTATGAAAAAACATGAAAAAAATATGAAAAATAAAAAGGAGAAAAAATATGAAGGAAGAAAAAATATGAAAAATATGAAAAAAGAAATGACAAAAAAAATGAAAAAAGATGAAATGAAAAGGAGAAAAAATATGAAAAAAGAAATGACAAAAAAAATGAAAAAAGATGAAATGAAAAGAAAGGAGAAAAAATATGAAAAAAACTGAAAAAATGGAAAGGAAAAAAATGAAAAAAATATGAAATAATGAAAAATGAAAAAAATATGAGAAAAGAAAAAATAAATATTCTCACAAAAGCCAAAAAAAAAAAGCGTTTAAAGGTGAGACTAAAAGTGTGATATTGTTGATATTTTTGTTGTTTTATTTTATCAATTTGTTCTCTCTCTCTCTCTCTCTCTCTCTCTCTCTCTCTCTCTCTCTCTCTCTCTCTCTCTGCACACACACACACACACACACACACACACACACACACACACACACACACACACACACACACACACAGGTAAGAGGTAGGTGCGTTGCAGAATCCAGGTGTGTCTAAATTAGTTCTCATTTTTACATACCTCAGAAAAAAAATGCCCTTCCCCTCCCCTCCCCTCCTCTCCCCTTCCCCTCCCCTCCCCTTTCTTCCCTTCTCCCCTTCCTCCTCTCCCCCTGCCTTTCCTTTCTCATCCCTTCCTCTCCCCTTCTCCCCTTTCTTTCCCTCCACTTCTCTTTTCCTCCCTTCTCTCCCCCATCCTCTCTCTCATTTCCTTTCCTTCCCCTTCCCTTCCCGTTCCTTCCTTCCTCTCCCTCCCTTCCCTCTCATCCTTCTCCCTTTCCTCCTCCTCATCCTCTTCCCTTCCTTCCCCTTCTCTCTCCCTCTTCCCTTCCTTTCCTTCCCATTCTTTCTCTCCCCTCCAATCCCCTCTCTCCTCCCCTTCCCTCCCCTCCCCGTCCTGCAACCTTGACATAATAACATTTTTTTTTCTCTCCCTCCCTCTCTCCCCTCATCTCTTTTTTTCTCTCCTTTCTCTTCCTCTCTTCCTCTTATTTTTCTCCTTGACCTCTCCCTCTTTTTTTTATCTGCTCTTTATTCCTTCTTTCCTCTTATGTACTCTTTTTTTTCCGCCCCTCTTCCCTTTCCTCTTTCCTCCACTAGTTCTCCTCCTCTTCCTCTTTTTTTTCCTCTTTTTTTTCCTCTTATCTCTGTCACTGTTCATGTTTTTTTTCTCTCTCCTCTTTTTTCCTCTTCTTTTTTATCCTTCTTCTTCCCTATTCCTCTTTCTCTGACCTGTTCATTCATTTCCTCCTTCTTCTTTCTTTCTTTCATCCTTATTTCGTTTTTTTCTCCTTTATCTATTCTTCCTTACTCTATGATTTATCTACTTCTTTTCCTTCTCCTCTTCCTACTTCTCTTCCTCCTCCTCCTCCTCCTCCTCCTCCTCTTCCTTCCTTCCTTCCTCCTCTTCCTGCTCCTCTCTCTAATCCCATTCCTTCATTGTTCTTTTCCTATTTTTGTTTTTCCTTCTTTTCTTATCTCTCCTTTTCAATCTCTTTTCCCTTCATCTTCTTCCTCTTTCTTCTTTTTCTTCTTCTTTTTCTTCTTCATTTTTCTTCCCTTCTCTTTGCTTCTTTTCATTCTCTTCTTTTCCTTTTTTCTTTTCTCTTTGGCTCCTCCCTTCTTTCCCGTTTTCTCCTCCTCCTCCTCCTCCTCCTCCTCCTCCTCCTCTTCCCTTTCTTCTTCCTGGAAAACATTCACCTCCTCATCTAATAAATTCATTCTTAAACGCTCTCT
>NC_066527.1:18843092-18863092 GCF_024679095.1 Eriocheir sinensis | reverse complement strand
GTCTATTTTTCATTTTTTCCCTCTCAATAAAGACAAACTCTCTCTCTCTCTCTCTCTCTCTCTCTCTCTCTCTCTCTCTCTCTCTCTCTCTCTCTCTCTCTCTCTGTCTCCTTCTTACCAATATATCTGTCTATCTCTCTCTCCTTCACAACTATCTATCTGTCTATCTGTCTATCTATATCTCTCTCCCTCTCAGTAAAGATAAACCTTTCTCTCTCTGGCTCTCTATCTCTTTCTCCTTCTTAGCAATTAATCTATCTCTCTCTCTCTCCCTCTCTATCTATCTATCTGTCTATCTATATCTCTCTCCCTCTCAATGGAGACAAACTCCCCATCTTAAGGTTATTGCATCGTCGCCGAAATGAACGAAGACAAAAAAAAATAAGAAAACGAAGGCCTCAGAAAACCCGGCCAGGTAATGCGACTAATTGGACGAAGGATTGAGACGCAGGTGACCCGATATTCCCACGGCCCTTGAGAACACTGAGGAGGAGGAGGAGGAGGAGGAGGATTAGGAGGAGAAAAAATATCGTGGTGAAGACAATGGTATAAAATGAAAAAAAAATAAGACGAAGAAAAAAAGAAAACAAAAGAGGAAGAAGAAGAAAACACAGAAGAAATAAATATCATCAGAGAAAAAAAGTGGAAAAAAAGAGGAAAAGTAAAATGAAAGGAAGACAAAAAAAATGAACTTGATTAACAAAACAAAGAAAATTATAGTTAGGTAAAAATAAGCAAAGAAAACACAGATGGAAGAAAAAGCAAAATATGAAATCATGGACGAGGAAGAGGAGGAGGAGGAGGAGGAGGAGGAGGAGGAGGAGGAGGAGGAGGAGGAGAAATGAATAGTAAAGTACCATAAAGGAGGAGGAGGAATAGGAGAAAAAGATTATGGTGGAAAATGTTTTAGGACAAATGTTGTTGTTGTTGTTGCTGTTGATATTGGTGGTGGTGGTGGTGGTGGTAGTAGTAGTGGTAGTAGTAATAGTAATAGTAGTAGTAGTAGTAGTAGTGGTGGTGGTGGTTGTGGTTGTGGTGGTGGTGGTAGTAGTAGTAGTAGTAGTAATAGTAATAGTAGTAGTAGTAGTAGTAGTGGTGGTGGTGGTGGTGACGACACAAAAAAAATAAAGAAGAAAAATGAGAAAAGAGAAAAAGCTTGAAGTAAAAAAAAAGTTAAGAAAATATAAAGTGAAGAAGGAAAACAAAGTAGAAGAATAACTATCACCAGAGACAAAGAAGAAGAGTAAAAGGAGGAGGAGGAGGAGGAGGAAGCGGAGTACAATGAAAGGAAGACAAAAACAGCGAACGGGATGAACAAAAAGGAAAAAGAATAGAGGAAAAAGGGAAAGAAAGTTGGAAAGTTTCGTTTAGTCGGCGCAACATCTGTAATCATATGCCGGAGAGAGAGAGAGAAAGAAAACGCCGGAGATGAGAACAGAGATTATAACCCGTGTACTCATCTCCTGCAAGAAAAAGAAGGAGGAAATAAAATAAAATACAGAAGAGTACAGAAGAGGGAGAAGATAAAAAGAGGGAGAAGATAAGAAAAGAAGAAGATAGGAAATAGGAGGGCAAACTAAAACAAAAAGAGAAGGAAATGAAAGAAAGAAAACGAGAAAACAGAAGAATAGAAAAAAATAACAGGAAGAAGAAGAAGAAGAGGAGGAGGAGAAAGAGATGAAGGAGAAGGAAAAAGCAACAAGGGAAGGATAGAGAGGAGAAAACACGAAGGAAGAATAACAATAACAGGAGGAGGAAGAAGAGGAAGAGGAGGAGGAGGAAGAGGAGGAAGAAGAGCAAAAATTAGGGAGGATCACAAGACACGAATCCAAGACAATAACAAGAGAAGACAACACGGATGAAAGAGAGAGAGAGAGAGAGAGAGAGAGAGAGAGAGAGAGAGAGAGAGAGAGAGAGAGAAACCAATTAATAATGTCCTTTCCCCTTGAGAGAGAAAAAAAGAAGGGAAGATGAAAACAAAACAGAGATGAATGACAAAGGATGAAACAAAGGAAGCAGAAGAGAAAGGAATAAAGGAAAAATAAAAGAAAGTACAAAGAAAATAATAATAGAGAGAAAACGCGAGTAAATAAAGACAAGAGAAAAGTGATGATTGAAATGCGAAGATAAATACATACAAGGAAGGAATAAAGAGGAAATAGGAGGAACAAAGAACAGATGAAAATGGGAGAATGGGAAGACGAGAAAATTGGAAAAAGTGAAATATGTCAAAAATGGAAAATGTCGAAACAGGGAAAACAGGGAAAGGAAGGAAGAGAAAGCAAGCGAGAGAAAGAAAAGGAGAAGTGAAATAATGGAAGAAAAATGAAAAAAAACGGAAAACAAAAGATTAAAAATAAAAGGAAAAAACGAAATATGTGAAGGATAAATCGAGAGAGAGAGAGAGCAGCTAATAAATTGCATACAACCGCCAAAAAAAAATGTAGATATACACTAAAAAAAAAATACAGCATAAATAAAAACAACAACAACAACAACAACAACAACAACAACAACAACAACAATTCAAAAATACAAACAGCCCCTTCATCTTACCTTTATGCCGGGCAGGTGAACACAGGTGCGTCGGCGTGTGTGCGTGCGTGTGTGTCCAGGTGTACGGACGCCCTTCCCAGGTAATTAATGAGTGGTGCAGGAGAGCGCGGGGAGGGGAGAGGGGAGGCGGGCCACTCACCTGTACGAGACAATGACACAGGTAAGGACAGGTGATGGAATGGAGGTAAAGGTGATGAATGGGGAGGAGTGGGGGGGGAAGGGGGGGAAGGGGGGGCGGGGTAGTGGTGCTGGTAGTAGTAGTAGTAGTAGTAGTAGTAGTAGTAGTGGTAGTAGTAGTGGTGGTGGTGGTGGTGGTGAGGGTGGTAGAGGTAATAGTAGGGGAAGTAGTAGTGTCGATTCAGTAATAATAATAATAATAATAATAATAATAATAATAATAATAATAATAATAATAATAACAATAATAATGATAAGAACAGGAAAAAAGTAAGAATAATAGATACAACAATAAGAATAATAATAGTAACAATGACAACAGCAGCAGGAGTGAAAATAGTAGTAGTAGTAGTAGAAGTTCATTAATCATCAATCAACCAATAACTACGCGATATTTCAATAAAAGTTAAACCGATGACCCTTCTTAAAGTTGGTATTTTAATCGGGGACTCAACAATTCCACTTATATCTAAACAACACAACGCCATCATGAGTTCTTTATTTTCCTCATGAAGAACCCGAGCATCTTCTCACAGGGCGAAAATGGCACTGGCGAACCATTTGTTGACATCCATGACACCAGTCCTCAACATCTTCCACGCGTCGCCGGTACTCCAGGCCGCGGACCCAATACCGAGAATTTTAGGGTGGACTCCGCTAACTTCCTTAACTTCCTCTGCAGGGCTGTTCACGAGAGAGGCTGTAACGCAAGTCCCTAGGAGGCATGATCTTATACGAGACTATTGCTAATTTATTTTTTTCAGCTGTGGTTAAACAAATTCACTACGCAGAGTAAAAACACCCTGCAGCTCTAAACGTTTATATCCTGACCACGTCCCCAAATAATGTCCTTCCCAGATATGTTAGTTGTTAAATTCTCCGCTGCCTTTAATTCCACACCTCACATCAACTATTTACAAAGGCCGAAAGGGAGATCAGTTGGATTCTCATGATTTCTATTTGGTTCATGGTACAAAAGAAGGGTCAAACTATCACCAGGGTCATATAACTAGGCCTGAAAATGCTCAAAACTCCTACGAAAGCCTGGTCAAATATGTGTTTAAGAATATGATCCTTTTTTTTATCTCATGTAAAGAGGACACGAAATCACGCAGCGTCTCCGTAGTCATCGCAATTGGAGGCAGAGCGAATTGTTTACTTCCATATTCACCATTTCACGGGCCTGCTCAGACATAACATAAATAAGAGGAAATTGAAGAAAAAAGGAAAACAATGGAGAGAAAATGTAAAATGAAAGAGAAAATCAAGGAAAAAATATAAGTAAGAGGAAATTGAAGAAAAATAGAAAACAATGGAGAGAAAATGTAAAATGAAAAAAAAACAAGGGAAAAAAATACAAGTAAGAGGAAATTGAAGAAAAAAAAAGAAAACAATGGAGAGAAAATGTAAAATGAAAGAGAAAATAAAGAAAAAAAGTGAAATTGAAACAGACAAAAGAAAATAATGGAGACAAAATGTAAAATGAAAGAGAAAATCGAGGAAAAAAAAACATTAATAAGAGGAAATTGAAAAAGAAAAAGAAACTATTGGAGAGAAAATGTAAAATGAAAGAGAAAATAAAGAAAAAAAAAGAGGAAACTGAAAAAGACAAAAGAAAACAATGGAGACAAAATGTAAAATGAAAGAGAAAATAAAGAAAAAAAAGAGGAAACTGAAAAAGACAAAAGAAAACAATGGAGACAAAATGTAAAATGAAAGAGAAAATCAAGGGAAAAAGAAATAAACAAAAGGAAATTGAGCAACGTTGCCAGATTGTCGTACTCTGCCTCTTATAAAGTTTGCCGATTTCCGACCCAAAAACTGCTTTCATCACCCCAATAACTGCATTCAAATATGGTTATCGTTTAAATGGTTAATTATTGGTGCTTCTTGGCAACAGTTATGGGCCAGAAACCGGTAAATACGCGGCTCTTGAGTACGATAATCTGGAAACGGTAGCCTGCTGTCGTCTGCACCAGGCAACCACAAACACCAACCCTTTGCTGATACACACACAGCTATTTCACTGCATATTTTAAGGGTCCCCAACGGCGGCTGTGTCTCCTGTACATGTGTCCTCTCTATATGCAGGTGTGTGTTCGTGTCAGTGTGTGTCAGTGTGAGAATGGATAGAGAGGAGAGAGAGTGAAGTCGAGGCGGCCATATAGCCCCCCTCCCCGTCCTCTCGGCATACGGGGAGTTGTTGTATGGACTGGTTTTGTGGTGTGTGTGGCAGTAAACACTATAAGCTGTGTATTGGTGGCCTGGTCAAAATTTTAATCAATGTGCTAAGAAAAACATCTCACCAACCTGCCTGAACGCGGGGTCACCTGGCCGTAATGTTTACAAGTGGGTGATGGTGTTTTGAATTGAGCACCTCTACCAAATTGCCGTACTCAGCACATTCCATTTGCTGATTTCTACCCATAAACAATTGCACCCATGTAAATAACGAGTAAATTAAACGTATTATTAAAGCCGTTAATTAATGGTGCTTATTTGTGAGTGGGAAGATAAATCGGCGTTCCAAAACCTGACCTGCTGAGTATCGTGTTTCAAGTGATTGTCGCATATCTGGCAACGCCGCCACACGGGTGCTGCCATCATGCGGGGAGCCTCCGTGACTCCCATGACAACAAATATGGAGTGTGCAGCCCATTCTCGTTCATGTGATCTTGATACAGAGGTAAGTAACCGTCGTAGTAGTAGTAGTAGTAGTAGTAGTGGTGGTGGTGGTGGTGGTAGTAGTAGTAGTAGTAGTAGTAGTAGTATCGGCATGATGATGATGGTGATGATGATGATGATGATGATGATAATGATGATGATAACATTAATAATGACAACAACAGGAAAATAACCATGATACCACCACCACCACTACCACCACCACCACCAACACCAACAACAACAACAACTAAAACAAAAAACAACATTAATCACCACCCACGTGAACCAACTAACCCCTAACTCACCCATCCATCCACCCACCCACCTGCCCGGCCAGTCACCTTACCTGCCAGCCCCACCTGACTAATTAACCCATACCTGTGTACCTTTTTGACAGGGACGGACATATTTATTTATTATTTTTCGCTCCCTATCCCTCCCCCGTGCGTGTGTCCAAAGAAATAACTCAATAACTGTCAATCACACACACACACACACACACACACACACACACACACACACACACACACACACACACACACACACACACACATTTGTACATCCAGCTGATATAAAAAAAAAGGAGTATATGGGAAGGGGAAAAAAACAAGAGGAGGAGGAGGAAGAAGGTACAAGAGAATATGAGAGAAATGAAAATGATAGGAAGGAAAAGGATAGGGAAGGGAAGACTAAAAAAGAAAAAGAAACTAGAGAAAGGGAGACTAGAGAAAAAGGGAGACTTGAGAAAAGGCAAAAGCGAGGAGAGAAGAGGAAAGAAGAAATGGAAGAAGATAGAGAAAGGAAAAGGGGACAACGGAGAGGAGAGGAGAAAGGATGAAGAGGAAGTAAAGAAGTAGAGAGGAGAGAAAAAAAGTATGAAAGTAAGGAGAGAAAGAGATATAGATAAATAGATAGATGAATAGATAGATAGATAGATAGATAGAGAGAGAGAGAGCGGCAAAACACAGGTAAGATAGTTTGACATTTGTACCCTGAGCCTACCTGTGGCATTAATTTGTCAGGTAAAGCGAGGCTGTCAACTTTCTCTCTCTCTCTCTCTCTCTCTCTCTCTCTCTCTCTCTCTTTTTTTTCCTTTTTTCTCCTTTCTCTCTATTTCCTCCTTTTATCGCCTTTTCTTCTCTCGCCTCTTTTTTCTTTCCTTTTTTTTCCCTCCCTGATTTTCCTCCACTTCTCTCCTCAATCTTTTCCTCCCTGTCCTTGTGTCCTTAGCTTTTTTTCCTCCATCCCTCCCCTCCTCCCTCTCTCCTCCCTTTCTTTTTTCCCTCCCTCCTCCCATCACTCACTCTTTTTCATTACTCTCTCTCTCTCTCTCTCTCTCTCTCTCTCTCTCTCTCTCTCTCTCTCTCTCTCTCTCTCTCTCTCTCTCTCTCTCTCTCTCTCTCTCTCTTCCTTTCCTCTCTCTCTCTTCCTTCCCTTCTCTCTTCCTCCTCTCCCTCCCTCCCTCCCTCCTTCCCTCCCTCCCCGAACAAACAAATAACAAAGGAAAGTGTGTGTGTGTGTGTGTGTGTGTGTGTGTGTGTGTGTGTGTGTGTGTGTGTGTGTGTGTGTATGTGTGTTTACTTAGGCATATGCTGTCTGTCTGCCTGTCTGTCTGTCTGTGTTCGCCTTTGTCTCTCTGTCTGTATCTGTCTGTCTGTCTGTCTGCCTGTATGTATGTATGTATGTGCGTATGTCGTCTGTCTCTGTCCATCTTTCTGTCTATGTTCGTCCTTCCTTCTCACTGTCTACTTCTGTCTGTCTGTGTCTGTCTGTCTGTCTGTCTGTTTAAGTTATCTTCAAGGATTCGCTCGAGGCCTTGAAATTTGTCAGGGGAGTTGGGAGGAAGAGGAAGAGGAGGAGGAGGAGGAGGAGGAGAGGATGAAAGAGGAAGAGGAGGAGGAGACGAGGAAGAGACGCTTAAGTTTGGTGGTAGGCGGAAGGAAGAGGAAGAGGAAGAGGAAGAGGAGAATAAAAAGGACAGGAAGGAAGAGAAAGAGGATGAAGAGAGGTGGAAGAGGAGGAGGAGGAGGAGGAAAAGGAACATAACGCTGAGGAAGAGGAAGAGGAAGAAGATGAGGAGGAGGAAGTGGAAGATAATAAAAAGGAGATATGAGGAGGTAAAATATGGAGGAAAATATAAAAAAAAGAGAAGGAAAGGAGGAAAAGGAAGAAAAGGAGGAGGAAGAGGAGGAAGAGGAGGAGGAAGAAGAGGAGAATGTGATCAAGTTTGGCAGTAGAGAGAGAGAGAGAGAAAGCAGGACGAAGACAAGACGAAGAAATAGAAAGAAGAGAAATACATGGAACAGGAGGAAGAAGAAAAAGAGGTAGAAGAAAAAGAGGAGAAAAGGGAAGAATGAAATAATAAAGACTGAGGAAGAAGAAAATACGATAAATGAGGAAGAGGAAGAGGAAAAGAGAGGAAAAAAAGGAAGGAAAAGAATAGAATTACGAGAAAGGAGGAACACAAAAGGGTCACAAAGGAAGAACAAACAACAGCAGACCTGCTGGTCCTTACGAGGCTGTTTGTGACAAGCTACACTAACTATCTAATCAAAGGTGGAAGATGAAGGACAGCAAAGGCGAAGGCTCCTCCCCACCCCCCCATCCCTCCAGCCAAAGCTGGCAGGAAAGGAAAAAGAACCATGCAGCATGGAAAAACTGCATGGAAATTATGTAGGAAAGAGGAAAGAACTACCATTACTGCTACCACTAACCGGGCGATAAAAGCGGACAAGGACACCAGTATTCCAAAGAACTTAACGTTATTACGACAATGAGTAATATCTTAGTTGCTGGTTGGATTCAAAACACTTGTCTAATCTATTCTTGAAGGCCGTAACTGTTGTACTATCAACGACATCACAAGGTAGAGAGTTCCAAACATTAACAACTCGATTGAAGAAGAAGTGTTTAGCTTCGTGCGACGAGAATCTTTTACCACTTATCATCAAATTGTGATTTCTTCTTGTTCTATTTGATCGATCAATTGTAATCTTCCGCATTAATATCACTGAATCCTTTAAACATTTTAAACACTTCTATTAGATCGCCTCTCATTCTTCGTTTTAATAGACTGAATAAATTTACTTTTTAAGCCTTTGTTCATATGATAAATTTCTCAACCTAGGAATCATCTTTGTTACTCTTCGTTGAACCCGTTCCAACTTTTCTATGTCTTTTCTGTAGTAGGGAGACCAAAACTGTACACAGTACTCTAGACGGGGTCGAACCAACGAATTATACAGCTTTAATATTACTTTTTCCGATTTATTATTAAAGACTCGTCCGATGAAGCCAACCAATTTGTTTTCAGTTTTAACTACCTCTGAACAATGCTGACCGGGCTTTAAATCGCCTGATATAGTGATTCCAAGATCCTTTTCTTTACTTACTGCAGAAAGTTGTTGGCCATTCATTACGTACCGAACGCGATTGTTATTTTTTTCCGATGTGCAACACTTTGCATTTGTCAACGTTAAATTTCATTTGCCATTGATTGGCCCAACGTGCAAGTCGATCTAGATCTGATTGTAAAGCTTCTTCGTCGAGTGTCGCAGTTACTTTACTAGCAATTTTTGCGTCATCAGCAAATTTTGATACTTTGCAAGTGAGCCCATCATCGATATCATTAACAAAAATTAAGAAGAGCATGGGGCCAAGCACTGATCCTTGAGGTACGCCGCTTCTGACGTCGAGCCAGTTAGATGTAACACCGTTTAGAACTACTCTCTGTTTCCGCTCAGAGAGCCAGTCCGCAAGCCAATTGTGAATGTTAACCGAGATACCGTGCGCCAGTAGTTTGCTGAGCAATCGAGGAGGAGGAGGTGGAGGAGGGGGAGGAAGAGGAGAAGGAGGAAGAGGAGAAGGAGGAAGAGGAAGAAGAGAAGGAAGAGGAGGAAGAGGAAGAGAAGAGGAAGAAAGGAAAAGAGGAGGAAGAGGGACATTGCGGCTTTGTTGTGGACGCGAGAGAGAGAGAGAGAGAGAGAGAGAGAGAGAGATCTTTAATCCAGGCGGTATTAATGAGTTGAATAAATTAACCTCCGACAGTACGTTAGATCACAAAGCCAGTCCTCTCTCTCTCTCTCTCTCTCACTTTTTCTCTCCCAAACCACACCCATTTCTGCGTGACCCCAATGCACCTCTCTCTCTCTCTCTCTCTCTCTCTCTCTCTCTCTCTCTCTCTCTCTCTCTCTCTCTCTCTCTCTCTCTCTCTCTCTCTCTCTCTCTCTCTCTCTCTCTCTCTCTCTCTCTCTCATCATCTTCCCTTCCTTCTATCTCTTCCTTTCTCTCTTCCTTCCTTCTTCCTCCCTTCCCTTCCTTTCCCTCTTCTTAGTGTCCTTACTCTCTTCTTCCCTCTCTACTTCTTCTTCCTTCCCTCTCCTTCCTTCCTACCTTTATTCTATCCCCCTCCTTTCCTTCCTTCTTTCCTTCCTTCCTTCCTTTCTTTCTTTCCTCATTCTCTCTTTTTCCTTCCTTTCGTTCTTTCATTCTTTTCTCCCTCTCCTTCTCTTCCTTCCTTCCTTCCTTCTTCCTTTCTTCTCCTTTCCTCTTTATTTCCTTTTCACTCCTTTACAACATTTTATCCTTCCCTTTCCTTTCTTCCTTTGCTCTTTCTCTCCTTTCCTTCCTTCCATCATTTCATTCCTTCATCCCTCCGTCTCTCCCTCCTTCTCTCCCTCCCTTCATCCTTCCATCTCTCCCTCCTTCTCTCCCTCCCTTCATCCCTCCATCTCTCCCTCCTTCTCTCCCTCCCTCCCTCCCTCCCTCCTCTGAGTCGTAAGAAACCCCCATAACATATATCACGGAGGGAGTTACGCCCCCCCTCCCCCCCTTCCCCTCCCCTCCCCCTCCCTTCTTCCCCTCCACTTCCCTCCACTTCCTCTCTCCTCTCCACTTCCGTACAGCCTTTCCTCCTCCTCCTCTTCCTCCTCTTCCTCTTCCTCCTCCTCACTCCACGCCCACTTACCCTCATTATTTCCCTCCTCTTCCTCCTCTCTTCTCTCCTCTTCCTCCTCTTCCTTCGTCCTCTTTTTTTTTCTTTCATATCATCTACTTCCTTCCTTCCTTCCTTCCCCTTTTCTCCTCCTCCTCCTCTCAATTTTTCCTCTTCTTTCCGCTTCTCTCTCTCTCTCTCTCTCTCTCTCTCTCTCTCTCTCTCTCTCTCTCTCTCTCTCTCTCTCTCTCTCTCTCTCTCCCTTCGGTCTAAATCTCCCTAGCCACAACCACCCCGCAAATACCTCTCCTCTCCCCTCTTTCCTCTATCTCCTTCTCCTTCTATCTTATCTCCCCTCTCTCTCCTTTTCCCCTCCACTCTCCCTCATTCTTCTTCCCTCTCCTTTTCTCTCCTTCTCTCTTCCATCTCTCTCCCTTTCTTTTATCTTATTCCTATTCACTTCCCTCCTCTCCTTCCCTCTCCCTCTCCCTCTCTCCCTCCCCCTTTTCCTCTCACCCTTTCTTCTATTTCCCTCCATTTCTTTTATATTTTTCTTCTTCTCTTCCTTAACCTTATCTCCCCTCTCTACCTCTACCCCCTCATCCTCCCCTCTCTCTCTCTCTCTCTCTCTCTCTCTCTCTCTCTCTCTCTCTCTCTCTCTCTCTCTCTCTCTCTCTCTCTCTCTCTCTCTCTCTCTCTCTCTCTCTCTCTCTCTCTTTCGCTCGTATCTTCGTCATTTTACCGTTGTTGACATAAGGGTTTTGGCCCCGTTTAAGGAGGAGGAGGAGGAGGAAGGAGGAAGGAGAAGGAGGAGGAGGAGGAGGAGGAGGAAATAAAAGGAGTATAAAATAAGGAGAAATAGAGAAAGTGGGTGAACGGTATAATAATGTGGAGGAGGAGGAGGAAGAGGAGGAGGAGGAGGAGGAAGAGAGGAAGGAGGAAAGCAGAGAGGAAAATATACTGGAAGAGAGGAAAAATAGAAGAAAAACAGGAGAAGAAGGTATAAAAGAAAAGAAAAGAAAGGAATCAAAGAGAAAAGAAGAAAAAATAAGAAAGAATAAGAAACAAAGGAGGAATTATTAAGAAGGAAAGGAAGAAAGAAAGAAAGAAAAGAGAAAGGAAGTAGAAGGAGGAAGAGAGAGCAAAAGGAAGGAAGAGAGGGAGGGAGAAAGAGAGAGGAAGAGAGGGAGGGAGGAAGAGAGGAGAGAATATAACTTTGAAGCACGTACGCCGAGAGAGAGAGAGAGAGAGAGAGAGAGAGTGTGGCATGAGCAACATAAAGTACATTACAACACAATCACTCTCTCTCTCTCTCTCTCTCTCTCTCTCTCTCTCTCTCTCTCTCAGGAGGAGAGGAGGAGGAAGAGGAGGAGGAGGAGGAGGAGGAGGAAAATGAAGTAAAGGAACAATATGGCCGACTGGGAAGCAGGTAAAGAGGAGGAAAATAGGAGGAAAGAGGAATAATGAGGAGGGGAGGAAGAACAAGCGGAAGAGGAAGAGGAAGAGGAGGAGGAGGAGGAGGAGGTAAATACTCGACTGTGAAAATGAAGAGGAGGAAGGAAAGGGGAGGAAAGAGTAATAATGAGAGAGAGAGAGAGAGAGAGAGATAATAGTATTTAATATATCCTTGCTGTCTCCATAATTTGGTGCGAAAATCGAGAATATATGAGAGAGAGAGAGAGAGAGAGAGAGAGAGAGATACGAAAGAAAATTAAGAATAGAGAGGGAAGATTAATCAAATATTCTCTCTCTCTCTCTCTCTCTCTCTCTCTCTCTCTCTCTCTCTCTCTCTCTCTCTCTCTCTCTCTCTCTCTCTCTCCATGCAAACTCTTAACAACGCTGTGCTTCTGCGTTTTATTCCTCCTCCTCCTCCTCCTCCTCCTCCTTTTTCCTCCTCCTCCTCCCCCTCTTTGTAATACTTTCTCTTCTATTTATTATTCTGCCTCTTTTTCACCTTCCTCCTCCTCCTCCTCCTCCTCCTCTTCCTCTAAACTTATAAACAGCCGCCCAATATTTCCACTCCTATCTACTATTACTATCTATTACTCTCTCTCTCTCTCTCTCTCTCTCTCTCTCTCTCTCTCTCTCTCTCTCTCTCTCTCTCTCTCTTGATTTATCCTTCTTATATTTCGTTTTTCTTCTTTTTTTTATCTTCTTTTGTTTTCCGTTTTTCTTCCTTTCATTTTTCTTCCATTATTTCACTTCTTTTTTTTCTCTCATTTGCTTTCTCTTTTCCTTCCTTTCCCTGTTTTTTTTCTCCCCCGTTTTCTCTATTTGATTCCTCCTCCTCTTCCTCCTCTTCCTTCCTTTCCTGTTTTTTCCTTTTTTTCCTTCTTTCCTCCTTTTCTTGTCTATTTTCCCTCCTTTCCCTTCAATCTTCTCCCTTCCTTCCTTTCCTTCTTTTCCTTTCCATATTTCCACTTTTTCCTATTTTCCTCTATTTTCCTTCTTTTTGTAATTATGTCTTTCCCATCAACCTCCTCCTTTTCCTTGCTTTCCTCTTTTTTTTCCTCTTTCCTCTTTCCTCCTTTTTCTCCTTATCTATTTTCCTCTCTTCCTCACATTATTCTTTCCCTCAATCGTTCCAATTTCTTCCTCTCCTTTTTCTCCCTCTTTTCCTCTTTTATTTTCTCTATAACTTTATCTATTTCTCTATCTATCTGTCTATCTACCTATCTATCTACCCAAGTATCAATCTCTCCAACCCGTCTTTTCACTCTCATTTTCATTTCACTTTCACTTTCTCTTTTCCCATACCTGTTTTTTCTCACCTTTTCATGTACTCTCTATCTATGTATCAATCTCTCCAACCTGTCTTTTCACTCTCATTTTCATTCATCTTTCACTTTCTCTTTTCCCACACCTGTTTTTCTCAACTTATCATTTATTTTCCCACGGTCCACCTTTCCCAAACACCTGCCCTTTCCCCGGCCGACCACACCTGTCCATACGGTAACGCTTGCCTGCAAATCAACGCCTTTAGCCTGCCTAAGTTAATAATTGTTATGTCTTTATTTATGAGTATTTATTTAGTATTTATAGTTCTTAATCATTTATCTCATTCTCTTCATCTGTCTAATTTCCTTTTATTTTCGACTTTCTAGTTTGCTCCCTCCCTCCCTTTCTCCTTCTCTTTTTCTTCCTTTTCTTTTCTTTTCCCTTCTAGTTTTGTCTCCCCCTCTTGCATTCCTTTTCTTCGTTTTCCTTCTTTCTTCCTTTCTTCCTCCTCTTCTTTCTTTCTTCTCATCTTCTTCCTTTCTTTTCTTCCTCCTCTTCTCTCTTTCTTCTCATCTTCCTCTCTTCCTCCTTCTTTGTTAATTTCCCTCTTATTCTTCTCTTCCTTCTCCATAGTATCTTCTCTTTTTTTCTCTCTCTTCCTCTCCCTTCCTCATTTCTTTTCCTCTCTCTGTCTCCCTCCCTTCTTTCTTCATATTCTCTCCTCTCTCAATCTTTATAGTTCTCCTCCTCCCTCTTTCCATTTCTCCCTTTCCGTCTCCCTAGTTTACTCTCTCCCTCTCTTCCGTCCACTCTCTTTCCTTCTCTTCTATTCCTCCCTTCCTTCTCTCTCTCTCTCTCTCTCTCTCTCTCTCTCTCTCTCTCTCTCTCTCTCTCTCTCTCTCTCTCTCTCTCTCTCTCTCTCTCTCTCCTTCTCATCTACACACACCTGTCCATAAGATTAATTACACCTGTTTGTCCTTCTCATCTTTATTTTTTTTTCATATATTCCTCTCTTCTCTCCCTCTCCCTTCCTTTCTTCTCCCTATCTACCTTTCCCTCCCTCCCTCCCTCTCTCCCCCTCTTCCCCCCTCCCTCACACACACACACACACACACACACACACACACACACACACACACACACACCTGCATATATAATTAAGTATTTTTATACCTGTCCTTCATACTGTCACTCTTATACAGTTATCTTCTCTTCCTTTCTCCTCCCCCCCATTTCGTTCTCTCTCTCTCTCTCTCTCTCTCTCTCTCTCTCTCTCTCTCTCTCTCTCTCTCTCTCTCTCTCTCTCTCTCTCTCTCTCTCTCTCTCTCTCTAACACTAATACTAACACTAATACTAATACTAACACTAACACTAACACTAACACTAATACCAACACTAATACTAATACCACTAATAATAATAATCCCGTGGCATCAGTCCCACTTGTGCACGTTTACGGCTGCACCTAACGAGATATTGGCTCCCCGAGTTAGTGATAATAGGGGGCGGGTATGCCAGAAGGGTAATTGAAGGGGAACTATTTGTGGAATGCGATTGATGGGGAAGAATTGATTATGAGCGGCCGTTGTTGTTGTTGTTGTTGTTGTTGTTGTTGTTGTTGTTGTGTCTGTTTTTTACTTTCATTTCTTTTTTTCATTTATCTTTTCTGTCTTTATTTCCAAACCTGTCTTTTCACTTTCCTTTTCCTACACCTGTTTTTTTTATGTTGTTGTTGTTGTTGTTGTTGTTGTGTCTGTTTTTTACTTTCATTTCTTTTTTTCATTTATCTTTTCTGTCTTTATTTCCAAACCTGTCTTTTCACTTTCCTTTTCCTACACCTGTTTTTTTTATGTTGTTGTTGTTGTTGTTGTTGTTGTTGTTGTTGTTGTTGTTGTGTCTGTTTTTTACTTTCATTTCTTTTTTTCATTTATATTTTCTGTCTTTATTTCTAAACCTGTCTTTTCACTTTCCTTTTCCTACACCTGTTTTTTTTTATGTTGTTGTTGTTGTTGTTGTTGTTGTGTCTGTTTTTTACTTTCATTTTTTTTTTCATTTATCTTTTCTGTCTTTATTTCCAGACCTGTCTTTTAACTTTCCTTTTCCTACACCTGTTTTTTTTTATGTTGTTGTTGTTGCTGTTGTTGTTGTTGTTGTTGTTGTGTCTGTTTTTTACTTTCATTTCTTTTTTTCATTTATCTTTTCTGTCTTTATTTCCAAACCTGTCTTTTCACTTTCCTTTTCCTACACCTGTTTTTTTCTATGTTGTTGTTGTTGCTGTTGTTGTTGTTGTTGTTGTTGTTGTTGTTGTGTCTGTTTTTTACTTTCATTTCTTTTTCTCATTTAGCTTTTCTGTCTTTATTTTCAAACCTGTCTTTTCACTTTCCTTTTCCTACACCTGTTTTTTTTATGTTGTTGTTGTTGTTGTTGTTGTTGTTGTGTCTGTTTTTTACTTTCATTTCTTTTTTTCATTTATCTTTTCTGTCTTTATTTCCAAACCTGTCTTTTCACTTTCCTTTTCCTACACCTGTTTTTTTTATGTTGTTGTTGTTGTTGTTGTTGTTGTTGTTGTTGTTGTTGTGTCTGTTTTTTACTTTCATTTCTTTTTTTCATTTATCTTTTCTGTCTTTATTTCCAAACCTGTCTTTTCACTTTCCTTTTCCTACACCTGTTTTTTTCTATGTTGTTGTTGTTGTTGTTGTTGTTGTTGTTGTTGTTGTTGTGTCTGTTTTTTACTTTCATTTCTTTTTTTCATTTATATTTTCTGTCTTTATTTCCAAACCTGTCTTTTCACTTTCCTTTTCCTACACCTGTTTTTTTTATGTTGTTGTTGTTGTTGTTGTTGTTGTTTAGCAGGTAATAAATGGTATCTCTTAGGAAGGAAGGATTTGGTCTGTGGTCTCAAGGTCTGCGAAATACATCAAGGTAAACAAAAGGTAGAGTGAGTAAAGGGGAGCATACATTAGGGCTGCGCATGGCCTCAGTGTTCATCTCCGTCACATTTGTCCGAGCTTAAACATATATTACTAACCACATCAATTACTCTATTTATATTTCCTTGTTTTTTTTTTTCAATATTTCATTTACTTTTGTTTCATTTATAATTTGGTTTTAATTAAGTTTTCGACTGCATATATTACTAACCACTTCACTTACTCTACTTATATTTCCTTGTGTTTTATTTTAATTTCATGACTGACCTAATATCAACCTGAACAACTGACTGACTAACTGACTGACTGATATAATGACTGACTTGCTGATTGGCTGACTTTGTACATGGCTGGATGACTGACTGACTGAGTGATTGGCTGACCGACTACCCAATTGACTGACTTATTGACTGGCTAAATGACTGTCTCGTTAGCTGGCTGAATGACTGACTGTTTAAATGAGTAGCTTGTTAACCGGCTGACTGACTAACTGGATGGGTGACTGACTAGCTGAGTGGCTGGGTGACTGGGTGATTGGGTGAGTTACTGACTGACTAAATGAATGATCGGGGAAATGACTGACATATTAAATTATTGAGTGTGTCTGACTGACTGACTGACTGACTGCCCTTCTGAACGACTTCCTAACTGACTGGCTTATTAACCGGCTGAATATTGAAGGATTAACCTGCTGACTGACACACCTGAATGGCGGGACCAATTAATCAATCAGGCTTTGGCGCGCACCTGTGTCGGTCACCTCGGCGTGATATCATTAGCGACACACAGCAGCCCCCACACCTGTCTCTAATTTGGCACACCTGTCCTTAATTGACACACCTGCATGTAACATTTTAGCGCTACACACCTGAGGAGAATGATCGCAGCACTACATACCTGCATGTATCATTTTAGCATTACACACCTGAGGAGAATTATCGTAGCGCTGTTCTCCGTCTTTCCAAATCTGTCTAATGCATACCTGTTCTTAATTAACACACCTGCATGTATCATTTTAGCATTACACACCTGAGGAGAATGATCGTTGCGCTGTCTCCGTCTCACCAAATATGTCTCATGCACACCTGTTCTTAATTTACAAACACTATTCTTTTACACTTTTTTTCTACACTTTCTTTTACACACTACTTATTTACACTGTCTAACACTTTTTACACTAATTTATACATACAATTTTTACACACATTTTCACACCCGCCAAACTCTCCTAGGCTCAACACGTATTGGACAGGTAAGTTACATGGTAGCCAACACTAGCGGGTGGCGAACTAGGCCCTTGTCAACGAGGCTTTAGGGAGAAGATGAGGGGGGGGAGGTGAGAAGAGGAGGTGAAGAAGAGGAGGTAAGGAGAGGAGGATGAAGGGAAGGACTTTTTATCTTATACCTATGTTGCCGTTTTTACAAGATTTTTCGTTTTGAGGTTAATATAATTTCGTGTTTTATTGCAGTTTTTTTTTTTTATCCACCTCGACTAATTATAATGTTCTCTATTAGGTGAGGTGAGAGAGGAGATGAGGGAGGAGGTGAGAGAGTGGGGGGGGGGTGAGGGAGAAGGTGTGGGAGGGCGGTATCGTGTTAGCCATGCGATCATCCTCCCTCGGGAACCTTCACCCTTCTGCCTGAACATTGCCTCTGACTCTCGGCTCGCTCCCAACGCTTTCAACTTATTTACCTGTGCTTCCAAACTGCCCCAAAACCTCTGTAGCTCTCTATCTCTCTCTCTTCCGCCTGGTAAAAGGGTAGCTATCTCTCTGTAACACTATCTCCTCACTATCTCTTCACTATCTCTTCTGAACTTATTTACCTGTGCTTTCAAACTGCCCCAAAACCTCTGTAACTCTCCATCTCTCTCTCTCTTCCGCCTGGTAAAAGGGTAGTGATCTCTCTGTAACACTATCTCTTTTGTGTCTGTCTCTTCTTGTATCTCTCTCTCCTCAATGCAAGAGTCAGTTTGTATCAGTGCTTTCAAATACTTGCAAAACCTCCCCCCCCAAAAATGTGTTCAATATTATAAGACACTTTGCTTCTCACATCAACTGTTTCTAAAGGTCAAAGAGGGGGTCAATCGGGTTCTAATGAGTGTTTCTTTACGTTCATGGTACAGAGGAACAGTCAAACTACCACCAGGGTCATAAAACTACTAATGGAAATTCCCACGACTCCTACGCAAGCCTTGGCAATTATGTGAACATGGGCGACGAAGAGTTTTATAATATACGACCTACGATGTGTATCTCTTCTGCCTGGTAAGTGAGACGGTTTCTCTTCAACACTATCTCTTCTATATTTTCCTTTTACTGTAGCTTCCTCTCTACGCTATAATCTGTACACAATCTCTTCCTCTTCAAGATCTCTTCCTTAACACTTTTCTTCAAACACTATCTCTTCAGCCTGGTAAATGTGACGGTTTCTCTTCAACACTATCTCTTATATTCCTTCCTCTCACTGTAGCTCCCTCTCTTCGTTATAATCTCTACACAATCTCTTCCTCTTCAAGATCTCTTCCTTAATACTTTGCCTCAAACACTATCTCTTCAGCATAACGAGTGTAGAGATCTCTTCTATTTCTTCCTCTTGCTGAACCTCCTTCTCTTTGCTATAATCTCAACACAATCTCTTCCTCTTCACGATCTCTTCCTCAAACACTATCTCTTCAGTATAACGAGTGTAGAGATCTCTCCTCAGCTATGTCTCTTCAATTTCTACCTCTTTGTATATCTTTATCTGTCAGCAATGTCTCCTCTATCTCTCTCTCTTTGTGTAGCTCCCTCTCTTCACCACTATCTCTTCTATCTCTTCTATCTCATGCTCTTCGTGTAGTTCCGTCTCCTCAATACTTTCTCTTCAGCCAGGCAAGAATACAGCAGTCTCTCCTCTACACAAGATCGGTTTCTATCAAGGCTTCCAAAACCTCCTCCAATACTGTTTATCTTCTCTTCAGCCTGGCAACCTCTCTCTCACACACACACACACACACACACACACACACACACACACACACACACACTCGGAAACGCTTCTTTTTTTTTTTACACCGGAGATGATGTTTTAGAAAGTATATATTGTTTTGAAGTAATTTGTTTGTGTTGTTTTATTTTTATTTTTTTATACAATATGACTAATTATAATGTTTTCTAATAGTGTTTTTTTGTGTGTGAGGTCAATAAACTACCTGTCAGTCAATTCATCTATTTATTTATCTATCTATAACTATCTATGTCTATCTATCTATCTATCTTTCTATCTGTCTATCAATCTAAGTGTCTCTGTCCCTATCTCTCTATCTATTTATCTATCTATCTATCTATCTATCTAAGTTTCCATCTATCAATATATCTATTCATCTATCCATCTATCTATCTCTCCGTCCATCTCTTCATCTATTAATCTACTTCTCTATCAATCGATTTATTTACACAATTAAAAAAAAAATTCCCGTCCGTTTTCACACCTGTATATTTCTCGACACACCTGAGCTTTCTGTCAATTAACTATGTAAGAGCCGCGTCACACACCTGTCTCTCCCTCCCACACACCTGTTGGCGGCTCTCAGCACACCTGCCACACACCTGAAGTTTGTCGTGCTCCCGAGGCTTTTAGGAGATAATGCCAGGTGAGGTGATGGGCGTCTCTCTCACTCTCACTCTCGCTTTCACTTTCACTTTCGGTTTCAAAATCTCTCTCTCTCTCTCTCTCTCTCTCTCTCTCTCTCTCTCTCTCTCTCTCTCTCTCTCTCTCTCTCTCTCTCTCTCTCTCTCTCTGAAACATACAAACACATAACACAAACAAGTAAATAAACAAACACGAAATAAAAAAAAAGAAGGAGAAAAGGAAGGAAAGAAAAACGAGCAACACAAACAATCACACACACACACACACACACACACACACACACACACACACACACACACACACACACACACACACACACACACACTCGCAAAAGGTTTCCAATATTTAGGATCATCCAACAAGAAGGAAAAAAGTAAGAGATGAAA
>NC_066527.1:18838092-18840592 GCF_024679095.1 Eriocheir sinensis | reverse complement strand
GACACAACCCCCGATTAATACCTGGTATCCATTGACTGCTGGGTGGACAGGGTCGTAGGGTATCGGAAAAGCCGCCCAAATTTTTCCACTTTTCAATAGATGGAGTACACGGAAAAGAAGAACAGTAACAATTATAAGTCAGAACGGGTAAAATATTATATGCATTTGAAATAAGTTAATACATATCTTTATATCGAAAGAGAATTATCAGGGGTAAAAAGAAAGTCAGAACAGATAAAAATATATGCCGTAATAAAAAATGAGTTAATATTCTTTTACGTAGAAAGAGAACGTTCACGGGGGGGAAAAAAGTATAATATGTTTTTTTTACATTGGAAGAGGTCAAGGTTAAAATATAATAAGTAACGTTAGAGGAGGTAATGGATATATGCCGTAGAAAGGTTTAAATATTGTATGCCGTATTGAGATGATTTTAAATACGTCTTTTTCTATATCGGAAGAGAGGAAGGAAAAACTAGTTATAAAATGTAAGGGATATAATATGAAGTAGAAATTATTTAAT
This sequence comes from Eriocheir sinensis, assembly GCF_024679095.1. Taxonomy (NCBI): domain Eukaryota; kingdom Metazoa; phylum Arthropoda; class Malacostraca; order Decapoda; family Varunidae; genus Eriocheir; species Eriocheir sinensis. The sequence continues at coordinate 18,840,069 of NC_066527.1, read as the reverse complement.
ATTGTTTGCCGTAGAGATGATTTTTAATACCTCTTTTATTACATCGGAAGAGAGGAAGGAAAAATTGTTATAAAAGGTAAGGGATATATGAAGTAGAAATTATTTAATATTGTTTGCCGTAGAGATGATTTTAAATACCTCTCTTATTACATCGGAAAAGAGGAAGGAAAAAAATTTAAAAAGGTTAGGGATATATGAAGTAGAAATTATTTAATATTGTTTGCCGTAGAGATGATTTTTAATACCTCTCTTATTACATCGGAAAAGAGGAAGGAAAAAAATTTAAAAAGGTTAGGGATATATGAAGTAGAAATTATTTAATATTGTTTGCCGTAGAGATGATTTTAAATACCTCTTTTATTACATCGGAAAAGAGGAAGGAAAAAAAATTAAAAACGTTAGGGATAAATGAAGTAGAAATTATTTAATATTGTTTGCCGTAGAGATGATTTTAAATACCTCTTTTATTTCATCGGAAAAGAGGAAGGGAAAAAAATTAAAAACGTTAGGGATAAATGAAGTAGAAATTATTTAATATTGTTTGCCGTAGAGATGATTTTTAATACCTCTTTTATTACATCGGAAAAGAGGAAGGAAAAAAATTTAAAAAGGTTAGGGATAAATGAAGTAGAAATTATTTAATATTGTTTGCCGTAGAGATGATTTTTAATACCTCTCTTATTACATCGGAAAAGAGGAAGGAATTTTTTTTAAAAAGGTTAGGGATATATGAAGTAGAAATTATTTAATATTGTTTGCCGTAGAGATGATTTTTAATACCTCTCTTATTACATCGGAAGAGAGGAAGGAGAAAAGTTAAATAAAGATAAAGGATAAAATATGAAGTAGAAATGATCAAATATTAAACGCCGTATACGGATGAATTTTTTGACCTCTTTTTCTACATCGGAAGAAACCAGGAATAAATAATTGCGTCATGAGTGAGTGGGGACATATGAAGCAGGAATTATTACATCCCGTTTTTGCGTCGACAGAGCGAGTTCAAAGGGGAAAAAAAAGAGTATACAGCCCCGGTAATAAGTTTCCTTGTTTATATTTACATCGAAGGGGGGAGGCCAAGTGGAAACGAGATAAAAGGCTCGTAAATAACTGTTCGTATTTATATTTACATCAAAGGGGAGAACTCAAGTGAAAATGAGATAATAAATGACCCATAAATAGCTGGCAACACTATTATCTTTATCGAAGGAAAGGGTTCAGGGGAAAGAGAAGAGAATCCTACAAATAAGTGGTAAAACTATGCTTTTTACGTCGCAAAAGTGAAGCTGTGGGGATCATGTTTCTTAAAGGCCCCAAATCATTACTCACGATAACCATTTCATAATATATATCGACGCATTTGTGATCAGTTTTTGCATCATCTATTTTGGGGAGTTTATATGAAAAAATTGACGTAGTAATTTTATGAAAGATGGGAATTGAAGGGCAGGTGGAGTTAGGAAAAAAAAACCAATTAGACCACTAGTAATAAGTATCGATAGGAATGAGGGAAAATAATAAAAAACAAAACAAAATAAATAAAAAAAGACAAAATTTTATTGAAGATCAGATGGGGGGAATTGAAGGGCAGGTGGAGTTAGCAAAAAAAACAATTAGACTACTGGTAATAAGTAGTAATAGAAATGAGGGAAAAAATAATAAACAACAAAACAAAATAAATGAAAAAGATGAAATTTTATAGAAGATTGGATGGGAATTGAAGGGCAGGTGGAGTTAGGAAAAAAACAATTAGTCTACTGGTAATAAGTATTGATAGAAATGAGGGAAAAAATAATAAACAAAACGAAATAAATAAAAAAAGACGAAATTTTATAGAAGATTGGAGTTAAACAATAGAACAAATGGAGTTAGGAAAAAAAAAGAAACTACTGGTAACATGAACTAATAGATATTGATAGAAATGAGGGAAAAACAATAAAAAACAAAACAAAATAAATGAAAAAAGACGAAATTGTG
>NC_066527.1:18828092-18833092 GCF_024679095.1 Eriocheir sinensis | reverse complement strand
ACGTTCCCCCTGAATTCTTACTCTTGGGTTCTCAGAGTGGTGGAATTCTGATTAAGTAACTTTTTTAGTGTATGTACTGAGTGTTTGTCTTAGAGAGAGAGAGAGAGAGAGAGAGAGAGAGAGAGAGAGAGAGAGAGAGAGAGAGAGAGAGAGAAGCAGAAAAAGAGAAAAGGAGAGAAAATGAAAGAAAAAGGGAGAGAAAATGATAGAGAAAGAGAAAATGAAAGAGAAAGAGAAAATAAGAAAATGAAAGAAGAGAAAATGAAAGAAAAGAGAAAAAGAAAAAATGAAAGAGAAAAAGGGAAAAAGAAGAGAAAAAGAGAAAAATAAAAAAGAGAAAGAACACACTGAATATTATGAGTCGGCTAAGAAGGTGTGAGGTTACCGACTTCCCTTCATAAACTCCAAAGTCAACATTCAAAAGATTATTAAAACGAGAAACACGTGAAGGTCGCCATATTAATAACAGCTGTTCCGCTATTGCCACTGACAGCATTTATTTATTCATTCATTTATTTATTTACAGCATGGGAGGCAGGTCAAGGGCAAATAACAATAACAGCAACAAAAAGATCCGACAGACAATGCTGTAATAATGTGTGATAATGTGACGCTCTCTCTCTCTCTCTCTCTCTCTCTCTCTCTCTCTCTCTCTCTCTCTCTCTCTCTCTCTCTCTCTCTCTCTCTCTCTCAGAGAGAGAGAGAGAGAGAGAGAGAGAGAGAGAGAGAGAGAGAGAGAGAGAGAGAGAGAGAGAGAGAGAGAGAGAGAGAGAATCAACTACGTAATTACATTCAACTACAGAATCACACAAGAATCAACAACAGACCAAACAATAAACACAAATAAAACACAGGCCACATACATAAGTGAACGGTATACTTTGCTTTTCCCGGTAAGACAATGCTAAGCTCTTAACAAACATTTGAACGAGAAGCAAAAAATGGTCTCGTTTTGTCCAGGGAGTTTCGAAAGGATTTTATTTATGTAGTTCACTATTTCGAAAGCTTATTATATAAAGCACATGATGAAACGTTAAGTCCTTCAGAATAACTGGGAACAAACAAACATAACCCTTTGATTTTAACGGTAACACTACGTTCATAAACCCTAACAAGAAACGAGGAACAAAGTGTCTTGCTGGGTTCACGGTGCTTCGTCAAAGTTCGAACGGAAAGTTTATTTGTGGTTGTGTTTCTCAAGGTCATAATAATAGGCCAGAAGACACGATGATACAATATATATACATGATATTTAGCCTTAAACACATACGATAAAACACTATTCCACGTGATGAAACACACAACTATACATTTCAGCGGCAGACAAACGCTGTTTTTCGCAAATATCTCCTAAACGAATCTTTGGATCAGTATGATATTTCAGCACACTACCTATAATACCCGGACCTAATTTATGGCTAACCTACCACATTACTATATGTCTTATCTGACGAGTTTACTTGTGAAAAATAACACAAACCCGACGAGTCATGTTGACGCATTCGAAGGAAAGTGTGCCGCCCCGCAGCACCCTCCCAAACTATTCCTAGCCACAACTACTCCCCCTTCTCGCTCTCGTTATCCCTCCTCTTCTCCCCCTAACTTCTCGCCTCCCTCATCACTCTTGTGTCCCTCCCTATTTCTCCCATCACTGTATTATATATTAGAATGAGTGTAAAATATTGTTTTTCTGAAAACTTCATGTGGATGTGGCGGCGTATTGCACCGACGGTAAAGTTATCAAAAACAGCCAGTGTAGGTGCCGGTGCCGGTGTGGAAGGGGAGGATGTGGTGTTGTTGTTGATTATGCCCCTCACTCTTGACACACTTATCCCCACGGCGTGCGCAACTCGGTCGTAAGGCCTGTGTGCATAAAGATAAATGTTGTTATGTTATAGATTTCTTCTTACCTCACTCTATAATATGACATTGCGACACCATACAGTCTGCCCTACAATTGCATAACATATGTATGTCAATGTAATAATGTATGCAAGAAACAGACAAAATTATCTACTCACCTTTTCAAACTGATGTAAGTTCTACCACGGGTGCTTTCACGTTTGTACAACGTGGCAAGACGAAGAACAAACGCTGTCCTGCATCCACGGGGGCAAAGGGACAACATTGCTGCTAATGGGTGCGCCTCGGAAGTCAATGAGTTATACCCTGTCTTTAAGTCATAGCCTCGGGCTGGGGAAGGGGGATGGTGTGAGTAGGGGGGTGAAGAGGGCAACCAGGAGGGGGATACTGCGATATTGGAGTAGGGAAGGAGTGGTCTTTGGGTTGTTCGGGGCGTTGGTGGAGGGGCTAGAGGAGTACCCCACACTCGTCCGATTCTGTTTAACACCTTAGATATGATGACTGGATTAGGCTTAATATCACTCAGTAAGCTCCTAACATAACACATATTGCAACATGGTATATTAGCCATAAATTAGGTCCGGGTGTTAAAGGCAGTGTGTTGAAATATCATACTGATCCAATGATTCGTTTAGGAGATATTTGCGAAAAACAGCGTTTGTCCGCCGCTGAAATGTATAGTAGGCTACGGCATTGATCAAGCATAACATTAGGCTACAACACGATACAGTATTTCTTGTTTCTCATCATATTTCTTATTTATCTATCTTATTTCTTATCATATTTCTTATTTCTTTGCATATTTCTTATTTCTTATCCTTATCCCTTATTTCTCATCGTATTTATAATTTCTTACGCTATTTCTTACTTATTTAATTCTTTTCCAATATTTCTTCTGACGTTATATAGTTAATGATATACTGATGCTGGCTGACCTTGGCGTTATCATTCGCTTAATCCTATCAACGTAACGAAAGAAACAACAGGATATTAACACCATTACATATTATACCGAACACCAGCGAGATCTTATTACAAAACTTCATGTCCGACCCTTTCCCCTTCTACACACACCCAAGCGAATCGAATCCCCCTAATACCTAACCCCCTGCCTCCCCCTGCCCTCCTACCGACGCCGCCTGCCCCACCCCCACCCCCCCTGACCAGTTGCCAAGGGTCAGCGGGGTCTGTCTTGTGGTCCGGTGGTTCGAATCCTGTCTTGGAACATCGGAGGGGAGGCGAATGTGCTCTCTCTCTCTCTCTCTCTCTCTCTCTCTCTCTCTCTCTCTCTCTCTCTCTCTCTCTCGTCACGTGACCATTAAGCAGCCAATCAGCTTCTCTCGTTCACCCATTTTCTCTCTCTCTCTCTCTCTCTCTCTCTCTCTTTAATAATGAAATAGAAGTAAAATATAAAGACTACAGACAAGAGAGAGAGAGAGAGAGAGAGAGAGAGAGAGAGAGAGAGAGAGAGAGAGAGTATTTGGACCAACTACGTAATTACATTCAACAACAGAATCACACAAGAATCAACAACAGACCAAACAATAAGCACACAAATAAAACATAACAAAAAACACTTAACACACTAACCAAACATCCTCGGCCTTGGGAACGACGCAATAAAACACACAAAAGAAGAGAAAACGGACCGCGCGCAGCCACCCTTTATGACGATTGGAGGGCGACTGACAACTGACATCCGTTTTCTTCCTATTCTATCCCTTAATTATTGGAACTTATATAATAAACCCTTAAAAAAGCCTCTATTACCCATCTATACCCCCTTTTCATACACCAATCTACACCTGGAATATTGTAAGAGGCAGCTTCGTTCATATACAAGGCGTAGGAACACGTAAATTCACTGTAGAGATGAAATAAAAGGTAGTTGGCTATTGTGTCTCAAGACTTTTCCATTATCTATTCTATCTTCATCTTTTATTGTCTATCTTGTTATCTATCTTTATTTTTATTCTGTCTCTTCTATCTTCATGTTTTTGTCTGGTTATCAATGCATGGCTCCTATAAAATGTTTAGCCTAGGAGATGAAGGCAAGGATTATCGTACTCAAAACATCCCATATATCAGTTTCAGACCCAAAAACTGTCATACCCACACAACTAACGATATGAAATTAGAGTTAACGCTAAAATCGTTAAATATAGATACTTTTTAGCATTAGTTATGGGTCAGAAAACGGAAAATAGATTGACATTATGCTGAGTACGATAATTTGGTAACACAGAGAGGAGAGAATGAAATAAAGGAAACGACACATTAGTCCAATATTCTCAAACATTTCGAGTCTTATACATCCATATTCAAGTGTTTCCTGGAGGTTGTGGGTGATTACATGGATAGTTTTATGAGCCTGGTAATAATTTGACACGAATTTTATTGAGCCCCATCTTATAAGGCTTTCGTAGAGGTTGTGTTAGTATTTACATGGGTAGTTTTATGAGCCTGGTAATAATTTGACACGAATTTTATAGAGCCCCATTTTATAAGGCTTTCGTAGAGGTTGTGTTAGTATTTTCATGGGTAGTTTGATGAGCCTAGTAATAATTTGACACGAATCTTATACAGCCCCATTTTATAAGGCTTTCGTAGAGGTTGTGTTAGTATTTCCATGGGTAGTTTTATGAGCCTAGTGATAATTTGACGCGAATCTTATACAGCCCCATTTTATAAGGCTTTCGTAGAGGTTGTGTTAGTATTTCCATGGGTAGTTTTATGAGCCTAGTAGTTTGACACGAATCTTATAGACCCCCATTTTATAAGGCTTTCGTAGAGGTTGTGTTAGTATTTCCATGGGTAGTTTTATGAGCCTAGTGATAGTTTGACACGAATCTTATACAGCCCCATTTTATAAGGCTTTCGTAGAGGTTGTGTTAGCATTTCCATGGGTAGTTTTATGAGCCTAGTAATAGTTTAACACGAATCTTATACAGCCCCATTTTATAAGGCTTTCGTAGAGGTTGTGTTAGTATTTCCATGGGTAGTTTTATGAGCCTGGTAATAATTTGACACGAATCTTATAGAGCCCCATTTTATAAGGCTTTCGTAGAGGTTGTGTTAGTATTTCCATGGGTAGTTTTATGAGCCTAGTGATAGTTTGACACGAATCTTATACAGCT
>NC_066527.1:18823092-18825592 GCF_024679095.1 Eriocheir sinensis | reverse complement strand
TTTCTCTCCTTCTCTTCTTCCTCGGGCGTAGATACGGACACAGACACAGCAAGAGGAGCAGGAAAGTCGGCACTGAAACACTCCCATCTTCTGTCGAGGAAAGAGAAAACGGACATTAAGAGGCTAACTGTGACAAAGTGGAAGGACTGCTGATTATAAGAACGATTACCCTGCATCATTTCCAGCTGGTACTGCCCTTCCTTCCTTCCTTTCCCTTATCTTCTTAGACAGTATGATCAACCTTGTAATATTTATTCTTTATCTATTTCTGTATTTCTGCATATTTTTCCTTTTCTGTAATTTCTTCTATTTCATCTTTCATCATACTTTTTTTTACCTCATGGCTTTGATCGGCGCATATTAGCCCTTCAATGACAGTATGATCCCTTTTTATATACTTGCTTTATTTTTTCATTTGCCTATTTCTCTATGTTTCCTTTTTACCTTCCTCTTCTAACCCTCCTTCTCACCTGTCTCATCCAAGGAACAGAGAGAGGAGAGGCGTCGACGCTCCCATGACCTCCGTAGAAAAAAAATTATATGAGCGTTTTCTTCTCAGGTCGAGTGATTATCTAACGGGCCGTGTGATACCACCTCTCCGCTATCTCATTGGCCTCACTAGATAACTTGCAATAACCCAGCGAAAAAAATATCCAGCTTCCGAAATTGACCTCTCTTTTGGGCACTCTTTACTGTTTGCTTTGAGGAAGAAACGGCTAGCGGGTTTTCTTTTTCTACTCTTTCTCTTTGTTGCCCTTGAGTTGTTCCTTGGTCTCACTAGATAAATATTGCAATGACCCAGCGAAAAAATCCAGCATCCGAAATTGACCTCTCTTTTTGCCACTCTCTATTTTTTGCTTTGAGGAAGAAACGGCAAGCGGGGTTTTTGTCTACATTTTCTCTTTGTTGCCCTTGAGTTGTTTCTTGCGCGGTAAAATAAATAAATCCACAGACAAATAAGACGAAAGCATGACAGGAAGGGATTTGTTGGGTTGGATTTATAGTTGACAGGCGAGAGTGATGACAAAAATATGATGTGAAGAAAAAGAAGACAAAGAAATCCTGGTATAGAAGAAGGGAAGGTTAGAGGAGATTGAGAACAAGGGATGGCAAGTAGGTTCTCTCTCTCTCTCTCTCTCTCTCTCTCTCTCTCTCTCTCTCTCTCTCTCTCTCTCTCTCTCTCTCTCTCTCTCTCTCTCTCTCTCTCTCTTCTTCTTCTTCTTCTTCTTCCTTTTCTTCTTCTTCTTCTTCTTCCTTTTCTTCTCCTTCTTCTTCTTGGTTCCTTGGCCTTGTCGGCGTTGCTGGAGCATTGTTTACGCTCCTTGAAATAAATCCCAGTACCCTGTTTGCTCGATTTCTAGCTTGAATGAATTGTGCCCTTGGACGGAGATCAGAGCTCACTAAGACCCCTAAATCCCTCTCGCACCCAGACCTGCTTATGGGAGTGTCATTTAAGCAATAGTTATGTGATGGGTTGTTCCTACCTACACTCAGAATACTGCACTTCCCTACACTGAACTCCATCTGCCATTTATCCGCCCAGTCATACAATCTGTTTAGTTCATCCTGGAGAATACTAGCGGGGAACAGACCTTCGCAAACGGATTCCTCCTTGGTTATAATATAAGTCGTATTTTCCGTGTTAGGTAACAGCGAGGGTAGTGCTGAGCAGCTTCCTTTGCATAGCCTTTACCTCGCCAACCAAGCGCACCCTTCCTATCCGCCGCCCGCCTCGTCCACCCACGCCTGTCCTCCCTCCCCACCCGCCCACTCACCCTCCCCGCCCCTCCCACTCACCGATGCTAATTAAGATGAAGCCTCGCGCGGCGCCACACTTCGGGGTTGTTGGTAAGTTCCGAAGTGCGCGTGTAGGCAGGGGAAGCATATCCGTTGGGAGATAACGCGGTGCTGTGTGGGAGATAAGGAGACACGGAGACACAAAACAGACAACCCAGTGACAGTAACGACAAGGAAATAGAAACACAGACAGCAACACAGACAGACACCGATAACAAGGAGACAGAGACATGGTAACACAGAAAGCAACACGGAGAGAAATAACAACACAGACAGATAGACGACCATATAATCTAAGAAAGACACAGAAACACAGACAATATCACAGACATACACGGAAAAAGAGACGGAGACAACACAGAGAGAACCACAGACAGACACGGAGAAAGAGACAGACAGAGAGACAACACAGAGATAGAGACAGACAACACATAGACAGCCTTACCAAATGTGAGTGTGAGTTTTTTTTTGGGTTTTTTACAACAAAGGAGACAGCTCAAGGGCACAAAAAAAGAAACATTAATAAATAAATAAAAAGCCCGCTACTCGCTGCTCCTAAAAAGAACCCAAAGAGGTGGCCGAAAGAGGGGTCAATTTCGGGAGGAGAGGTGTCCCGATACCCTCCCGCCCCGAAAAGTCTTAGAATATGGGCTTTTAAGTTAAACACACAAGCTATCTCTATTGTACCGGGCTTTTATGTATC
>NC_066527.1:18783092-18800592 GCF_024679095.1 Eriocheir sinensis | reverse complement strand
CACATCCCATCCCTTTTCTTTCCCTTCCCATCCCATCCCATCCCTTCTAATTCTATCCCACCCCATCCCTTTTCTTTCCCTTCCCATCCCATCCCTTCTAATTCTATCCCATCCCATCCCTTTTCTTTCCCTTCCCATCCCATCCCTTTTCTTTCCCTTCCCATCCCTTCCCTTTCTTACCTTTTCCCTTCCCTTCCTTTGCTTCCTTTTCCTTCCCTTCCCTATCTTTCCCTTTCCCTCCCCTCCCATCCCATCACATCCATTCCTGTCACTTCCCTTCCCTTCTCTTCCTTTCCCATTCCATCCCAATTCTACCCTTTCCACCCTATCCATTCCTGACCCATCCCCTCCCTTCCCTTCCCCCCCTTTCCCCCATTCGGCCCCCGGGGGATCGTGGGTGTCCGGGGCGGCACCGTTGGCAACACACAAACAAAATTACTCGTGACGGTTTTATTTGGGGTGATGGCCCGGGGGAGAAGGGGGGGGAAGGAGGGAAGGGGGAGGGAGGAGGGAGAAGAAAAGTAGGAGAGAGGGGGATGGAAGGGAGATAAGGTAGAGAAAGAAATGTAGTAGGTGGGTGGGAGGAGATTAAGGAAGGGGGGGGGAAGGGAAGGGGAGAGGGAAGGGGAGAGAGAGAGAGGGAGAGGTGGGAGAAAGATTGAGAGGGAGAGAGATTGGAAATGGAAGCCGCAAAAAATATAGGAAGGAATGTGTGTGTGTGTGTGTGTGTGTGTGTGTGTGTGTGTGTGTGTGTGTGTGTGTGTGTGTGTGTGTGTGTGTGTGTGTGTGTGTGTGTGTGTGTGTGTGTCGGTGGGCGGGAAATAAAATAGACTTAACTCGACAAGAAAAAAAGGAGAAGAAAAAACACAACAACACATTACGTAAGGTGTGTGTGTGTGTGTGTGTGTGTGTGTGTGTGTGTGTGTGTGTGTGTGTGTGTGTGTGTGTGTGTGTGTGTGTGTGTGTGTGTGTGTGTGTGTGTGTGTGTGTGTGTGTGTCATTAAAGGAAAATCCAGAGACTCCGCAGGTGCACACAGGAGGAGGAGGAGGAGGAGGAGGAGGAGGAAGAGAAGGAAGGGGAGGAGGCGGGGACGGAGGACGAGGAGGAGGAGGAGGAGGAAGCAAAAATGTTACGAAAAAGATATAGAAAAAAATTGACGGGGACGTTGGCAGAAAAAGGAGGAGGAGGAGGAGGAGGAGGAGGGAAGGAAGGAAGGAAGAGGAAGAAGAAGAAGAAGAAGAGGAGGAGGAGGAAGAGAAAGAGAAAGGAGACGGACAGGTGAGTCGGAAAATCAACAGGTGGACAAACAGTAAAGAGAAAAGCGACAAAGTAAAAGAGAAACAAAAAAAACAAAAACGTATAACCCGAAAAAGTGACCGAAAAAAAGGAGCCAAATTGGTTTACTCGAAAAATAAGTCTGCGAGAGAAAAGGTTTACACGGGGAAAGTTTACACGGGGAAGTATTTAGAGAACACGAGGTAGAAGCAGGCAGGCAGCAAAGGAATGAGGCTGAGCAAGTTTAGTCAGCATAGGAATTAGTCAGCATGATAATTAGTCAGCATGAGAATTAGTCAGCATGGGAATTAGTCAGCATAGGAATTAGTCAGCATGAGAATTAGTCAGCATGAGAATTAGTCAGCATGGGAATTAGTCAGCATGGGAATTAGTCAGCATGAGAATTAGTCAGCATGGGAGTTAGTCAGCATGAGAATTAGTCTGCATGGGAGTTAGTCAGCATGAGAATTAGTCAGCATGAGAATTAGTCAGCATGAGAATTAGTCAGCATGGGAATTAGTCAGCATGAAATATAGTCGGCACGGGAATTATGATGATGATGATGATGATGATGATGATGATGATGATGATGACAGAAGATGAATCATGTAGAGCGAGAGGAGGAGAGACAGAACATGAAAGTGAAAGCAATGGGAGAGAAGGAGAGAAAAAGAGGACGAGATAACATAGAAAAATTATACGAGTGGAGTGACCGAGAGGCAGGGCAACAAACATCCCAAAACACACAAATAAACCAAGATAAAAAAAAGTACCCGAAAAGTATAGACTGATTAAAAATGAGCACAGTGTAATTAGCTATCAAACGAGTCAGAATTAGTCATCAAAGCCATCAATTAGTTAGCACAGAAAGATTCGTCAGTGATACTCAGCAAGCGTGGTCAGACCTGGGAATTGGAGTTTACACGAAAGAGTTCATATATTCTAAACCACACGATTCTTGGGTTTACACTGACGGGGGTTTACACGAATATGATGTTGATGATGATGATGATGAGGTATACTTGCTAAGGTTTACAGGCGAAGAGGAATATCAGAGAAGGTTTACATGGAAGGAAGCGAATGGAGTGTCGTTTGGAGTTTAAAAATGAGTAAATGTGTTTGTTTGTGTGTTTGTACGTGTTGGTATGAGGCCACACACACACACATACACACACACACGCCCAGGCTCTTTTTCCACCCATCATACTCAAGGGATTCGAACGTGGTGTGTGTGTGTGTGTGTGTGTGTGTGTGTGTGTGTGTTTGCTAGATAATACGTAAGGAAACAGGAAACAAGAGAGAGAGAGAGAGAGAGAGAGAGAGAGAGAGAGAGAGAGAGAGAGAGAGAGAGAGAGAGAGAGAAAGCTAATTTGTGAGTTATCATATTGTCTTGTGTTGGATTTCCACGGGGAAGGAGAGAGAGGGAGGAAGGAAGGAGGGAAGAGGGGAAGGAGAGAAAAGTGGAAGATTGGAAGGGAAGGAGGGAGGAAGGAAGGTGGAAGAGAATTGTGGGAGAGTGGAAAATTGGAAGGAAGGAAGGAGAATAAGAGAAGGAATTAAGGAAAGACAGGATAAAGGAAGGAAGGAAGGAAGGAAGGAAGGAAGTTCAGAATAAAGGAAGGAAGGAAGGAAGGAAGGAAGAAGAGTGTGGGAAGTGGAAAATTGGAAGAGAGGAAGTAGAAAATTAGAGAACAAAGCAAGAAAGAAAGGAAGGAAGGAAGGAAGGGAGGAAGACAAGGGGAATGAAGAAAGGAAATCACGAAGGAATTACCGAGTGTGAGTGTGAATGTGTGTGTGTGTGTGTGTGTGTGTGTGTGTGTGTGTGTGTGTGTGTGTGTATGTGTGTGTGTCTGTCTGTCTGTCTGTGTCTGTCTGTGCTTACCTATCTTCCATCCTCACAATAACAGTAATAATAATAATAATAATAATAATAATAATAATAATAATAATAATAATAATAATAATAATAATAATAATAATAATAATAAACTTACTTCGGCATTCAGTAAGCGGAGTTAGCATTGCAAGCCCCATTATTTTGCGTTCAGTGTGTCTAAATATTTCGTAATCATCACCTCGATTTGCACAACGGAACATTACAGCGGGATGACGAATATTTTAGCGAATCAAAATGGAAACGAACGAATAAACAGACAGACGGACAGACGGACAGGCGGACAACATCGCACCACATTGACACCTAAACCCGTCCGACCTATTTGCAACCCGACGGACACACGCGGAATCATTAGGCGCTACATTATGGCAAGCCGCGTCGTTACATCTCATTTATCTTCCGCATTGCTTCGGTTCACGTTCGCAAAGCCGATACTTAACCCAAAACGGAACTTGTGGCGACGCATTAATAAAGAAAGGAGGGAGATAGATAGATAGATAGATAGATAGATAGATAGGTAGGTAGATGGACAGATAGGTAGATAGATAGATAGATAGGTAGATGGACAGATAGATAGGTAGACAGGACTAGTAGGATTGTATTAATAAAAAAGGAGGAAAACAGATAGATAGATTGATAGATAGATAGATAGATAGAGAGAGAGAGAGAGAGAGACATACACACAGACAGACAGACACACAGAACTGCAAACATACACACACACGCACACACACACACACACACACACTCACCAACCAAACTACTCGGCATCACTGTGGACAACCAGCTCAACTGGAAGCTCCACGTCTCCAGCACCGTCAGAGCAGCCTCCTACAAGCTGTACATGCTGCGTAGACTCAGATCGCTGGGGGCACCGGCTGCTGAGCTGTGCAGTATTTATTCATCATTCATATTGCCAAAGCTAATGTATGCCTCCCCGGCGTGGTCATCGTCCCTTACCCTCACCCAACAACAGCAGCTTGAGAGGGTTCAAAAGAGGGCATTCAGGGTCATTTTAGGCCCTGACTACCACGCCTACGACAATGCCCTGGCCACCCTGAGTCTCCCGAGGCTCTCTGACAAGCACCAGGACGCCCTCAGAAAATTCGGAGTCTCCCTGCTTCACCATCCTCGCCACCGCCACCTCCTGCCCCCCGACGCGCCTCCTCCCACCCGCTTCACCAGACACCACAACAAACTCATCCCCTTCAGAGCGCCGCGAACCGACCGTTACAATCGTAGCGCAGTGCCCGCGATGGTGCGGATGATAAACAATGCCCAGTGACAGTCATACCCAAAGGGCCGCGGTGGAGATTAGCACCTCGCCGCTACCCCTCTAAGTGCCCCCTTCACACCACCCTCCCTCTCCCTTATGTCTCTATTTTTAGCTCTCCCAAACCACCCCCCACCCTCTCCCTCCCTCTAGTGTAGCCTATTTACTATTAGTTTATTGTATTTTTTATTTGTGTATTTTCACCCATACGGATGCCATACATTAATAAACCTATTATTATTATTATTAACACACATATTTGCAAACATACATGCAAACATACATACATACATACAAAGACAGACAGACAGACAGACAGACAGACAGACATACACACATAATTGCAAACATACAGACACACACACACACACATTTGCAAACAAACATACATACATACATATAGACAGACAGACAGACAGACAGACGAGTCCAAATTAAGGCCCTAATCATGCATATCATATTTCGCCGCCGCCGCCGCTGGTGTGTCCAAAGCGCCAATCAAAATAATGGTCTCCAGCGAATCATTGTTTATCATTCACTTAGCTTGAAAGAAACGCATCAGCTGTTATTTTACGATCATGCAAATTGTTCCAGCGCGCGTTTGGCAGGCCGAGGCGCAAGCGGGCAACCAGCAGACCGGCGGCGTTGGAAGACTCCCATTGGCCGTGAAATAGAACTGGAAGAACAATATTGTCGGTTAGAGTGCTACGCGTTTCGCTGGTTTGTTATATCCCGAGCGAGGAGTGAAGGCGAGGATAGTTTATTAGGTGTGTTAATAGAGAAGAGAAAATAAGTTTGGAGACGCTTAGATTAGGGTCCTTATCATTTCAATTCCCCCAACGCAAATAATAAACAGAGAATTGCAGTATGAAGGAGAGAGACAGTTTTAAGCGAAGAATAAGGGCGAGGATAGTTTATTAGGTGTGTTAATAGAGAAGAGAAAATAAGTTTGGAGACGCTTAGATTAGGGTCCTTATCATTTCAATTCCCCCAACGCAAATAATAAACAGAGAATTGCAGTATGAAGGAGAGAGACAGTTTTAAGCGAAGAATAAGGGCGAGGATAGTTTATAAGGTGTGTTAATAGAGAAGAGAAAATAGGTTTGGAGACGCTTAGATTAGGGTCCTTATCAATCGTATTATTATCAAGAGAGATAGTTTTAAGCGAAGAATAAGGGCGAGGATAGTTTATTAGGTGTGTAAATAGAGAAGAGAAAATAAGTTTGGAGACGCTTAGATTAGGGACCTTATCAATCGTATTATTATCAAGAGAGATAGTTTTAAGTGAAGAATGAAGGCGAAAATAGTTTATGAGTCGTGTTAATAGAGAGGAGAAAATATTTTAGGAGACGCATTAGACTAGGGTCCTTATCACTCTACATCCCCCAACGCAAAGAATAATCAGAGAATCGTAGTATTTTCAAGAGAATAAAAAGATAATCGTATTTCTGAGCCATTTTCAAGCAAAGAGCGAACACCAGGAATACTTTTTGACTCGTAGTAGTGAAGAAAGTAATTTGGAAGACGAATCGGCAACTCCATAATCATGTTCTTAGTCACTCCACATTCTCAAGCACAAAGAACAAATAGATAATCGTATTTCTGAGCCATTTTTAGAGTGAAGAATGAAGGCCAGCAATACTTTTAGACTCGTAGTACTAAAGAAAGTAATTTGGAAGACGAATCGGCAACTCCATAATCTCCACATTTTCCAGCACAAAGAACAAATAGATAATCGTATTTCTGAGCCATTTTTAGAGTGAAGAAAAAACACCAAGATTACTTTTTGACTCGTAGTAGTGAAGAAAGTAATTTGGAAGACGAATCGGCAACTCCATAATCTCCACATTTTCCAGCACAAAGAACAAATAGATAATCGAATTTCTGAGCCATTTTTTGAGTGAAGAACGAAGGCCAGGAATACTTTTTGACTCGTAGTAGAATAGAAAGTAGTTTGGAAGACGAATCGGTACCTCCATAATCTCCACATTTTCCAGCACAAAGAATAAATTGATAATCGTATTTCTGAGCCCTTTTTAGAGTGAAGAATAGAAACCAGGAATACTTTTTCAGTCGTATCAGTAAAGAAAGTAAACTGGAAGGCGGCGCGGTAACGTAGAAATCATATATGTTGTCTCACCACATTCCACAGCAAGGAAATACACAAAACATCGTATATCTGAGAGGGCCACCAGAAACGAAGACAAAGATCATTTCAGACGCGGATTTAATATAGAAACCTACAGGGAAAGCGCCTTGCCACCCAGCACTCACATCAAACCATGTCTTCTGCACCTCCACATTTCCAAATCAACTGTAGGGAAATGTATTATCGAGAAGACAGGCTCCAGGATACACACACACACACACACACACACACACACACACACACACACACACACACCTTCACAGTTCACCGCAGGAATCGCTCACCCACATCGGCTATTCAAGCGTCACAATCATAGAGGAATTAGATTTGAAAGATAAATATAAGCCCCTGATACCCTGAACGCTGCGTGGGTCTCTGCTGCAGGGGCGGGGGATGAAGGGAACGATGATATAGACCCCGATGATAGACACTTCGATGGTAAAGGGTTCAGTAGACTTCGATGGCAAAGACTTCAATGGTATAAACTTCGATGCCAAAGACTTAAGACTTCAATGATACAGACTTCAATGACACAGGCTTTGATGATACAGGAGTCGTCGTGCCGGAAGAGGAGATGAATAAGAGAAGGTGAAAAGCCATATTCTTACACTCGTATTATCGAACGTTTGTGGCTCCTCTTACGAACGTTTTTCAAGGCCACAAAGAAGCTATACGTTGGGTTGGCACGAGTGTTTTTTTCCCCTTCACGGCGCGGGAGCCTTGCAAAACTACCGCCAGGCTCAGGAAATCACCCATGGAGACCTCGACAAGTTCCGCGAGAGCCGTTTGAAATAGATGGACTAAGGTCAGCATTTTTATAGACGCTTCCGCCTTTCACGTCAACTAACACCAAAGGCCGAAAAAAGTTCAATCGCTCTCTAATAAGTAATTCTTTTAGGCTTATGGTACACCTCTCCTCCCGAAACTGACCCCGCTTTCGGCCACCTCTTTGGATTATTTTTAGGAGAAGCGAGTAGCGGGCTTTTTTTTTATTACTGATTCCTTTTCTGTGTGTCCTTGAGTTGTCTCCTTTGTTGTAAAAAAATAATAATAATAAATAAACATTCATTCAAATTTATTTACAATTTTGGCCTCTCTGTTGGGCTTTTTTTATTAGTGTATCCTTTTTTTGTGCCCTTGAGCTGTCTCCTTTGTTGTAAAAAAAAAGTACCACCAGGCTTAAAACTACCCCTGGAAATGCTCAAAACTCCTAC
This sequence comes from Eriocheir sinensis, assembly GCF_024679095.1. Lineage (NCBI taxonomy): Eukaryota > Metazoa > Arthropoda > Malacostraca > Decapoda > Varunidae > Eriocheir > Eriocheir sinensis. Next base: position 18,792,783 of record NC_066527.1, on the reverse strand, counting down.
TAAAGCCTTGTCTAATATGTCTCCTTAGGCGCCGAACGTTTAAGAATATGTCCGTAAGCCTTTAAAGAGTTTGATACAATGGAACTTAAACATATCGGCCCCCAGGCACAGACATTTGCTAAGGCTTTCACAGGATCTCCAGGTATTTCCAAGAGTAGTTTCATGACCAAGGTTGTAGTCTGATCCCTCTTCTGTACCATGAGCGAAGGTAACGTGAATTTAATTAGACGAAGCTTACTAACAAAGGAAATACACGTGAAAGCATGGTATCAGTGTTCCCTTGCTAAACCTGTCAAAGCGAGCGTGAAGGGAATACAGTTTTCAAGAAGGGGACTCCTGGTGTTCAGCGCAGCGACTTGTGGCACGCGCTGCTGGGATTTCAAGCTACGAATTGGAATAACGAAACTGACTCAAAGGAAAATAGGTTCGTTGATTAAAGCTCACACTGCGTTGGTTCATGTTTCCGAAGCAAATAACGAAGAGTATGATGACCTGCGAGTAACGTAAATATGGATGATAAATTTAACGGCAACAACATAGATACGTTTGCCACATTCATCATGTTAAAAAATCTGTTCGTTGACTATCATTCACACTACGTTGGTTTGTATTTTGAAAGCGAAGCGTGGGAAGAATGATGATATACGAGTAATATAAATAAATAAGATAAACTTTAAAGGCAACACTGGCAGGTGAGATATATTAATGTTATCACTCTACATTTTCAGAACGAGGAATGAAAAGTAATGAAGAGTATTGAGGAGTATTGAAGAGTAATGAAAAAAGTAATGAAGAGTATTGAAGAGTAATGAAGAGTATTGAAGAGTATTGAAGAGTATTGAAGAGTAATGAAGAGTATTGAAGAGTAATGAAGAGTATTGAAGAGTAATGAAGAGTAATGGAGTCACAATAAAGAAAATAAACTTCAAAACAAAAGCGCAACGTTAGTCAAATTCCTCCTCACTCCACATTTCAAAACAAAGGAATGAAGAGAACGTTCATTTATTAGTCACATCAATCAAAAAAATATATATAAAGAAAGAATAAAACAAAATAAATAAGATAATACGGGATAAAACAAAGACAAAATAAGATAGAAAAAAAAATAAAGAATGAGAATAAGAAAAGAAACTCCAAGGCAACACAAAAACGACGGTACCAAGTCACCTCTCCACCCGAAATTGATCTCTCCTTTGGCCACGCTCCTCCACCGCATTATAGCAGCAGGGATGAGCGGGCTTTTTTATACTTCCATAGGGCGTTTCATCTTCTCTTATTCATCTCCTCTTCCGGCACGACGACTCCTGTATCATCGAAGTCTGTATCATCGAAGTCTGTATCATCGAAGTCTGTATCATCGAAGTCTGTATCACTGAAGTCTTGCCATCGAAGTCTGTATATCATTTTAAGGCTTTGCCATCGAAGTCTATACCATTGAAATCTTTGCTATTGAAGTCTATGCCATTTTAAGTCTTTGCCATCGAAGTCTATGCCATTTTAAGTCTTTGCCATCGAAGTCTATGCCATTTTAAGTCTTTGCCATTGAAGTCCATACCATTTTAAGTCTTTGCCATCGAAGTCTATACCATTTTAAGTCTTTGCCATTGAAGTCTATGCCATTGAAATCTTTGCTATTGAAGTCTGTGCCATTTTAAGTCTTTGCCATTGAAGTCTATGCCATTTTAAGTCTTTGCCATTGAAGTCTATGCCATTGAAATCTTTGCTATTGAAGTCTATGCCATTTTAAGTCTTTGCCATTGAAGTCTATGCCATTTTAAGTCTTTGCCATTGAAGTCTATGCCATTTTAAGTCTTTGCCATTGAAGTCTATGCCATTTTAAGTCTTTGCCATTGAAGTCTATGCCATTTTAAGTCTTTGCCATTGAAGTCTATGCCATTTTAAGTCTTTGCCATTGAAGTCTATGCCATTTTAAGTCTTTGCCATTGAAGTCTATGCCATTGAAATCTTTGCTATTGAAGTCTATACCATTTTAAGTCTTTGCCATTGAAGTCTATGCCATTGAAATCTTTGCTATTGAAGTCTGTGCCATTTTAAGTCTTTGCCATTGAAGTCTATGCCATTTTAAGTCTTTGCCATTGAAGTCTATACCATTGTAAGTCTTTGCCATTGAAGTCTATGCCATTTTAAGTCTTTGCCATTGAAGTCTGTGCCATTTTAAGTCTTTGCCATTGAAGTCTATGCCATTTTAAGTCTTTGCCATTGAAGTCTATGCCATTTTAAGTCTTTGCCATTGAAGTCCATACCATTTTAAGTCTTTGCCATTGAAGTCTATACCATTTTAAGTCTTTGCCATCGAAGTCTATACCATTGAAGCCTTTGCCATCGACGTTTATACCATTTTAAGTCTTTACCATTGAAGTCTATACCATTGAAGTCTTTGCCATCGACGTTTATACCATTTTAAGTCTTTACCATTGAAGTCTATACCATTGAAGCCTTTGCCATCGACGTCTATACCATTTTAAGTCTTTGCCATCGAAGTTAATACCATTTAACCCTTTACCATTGAACCCTTGAGCTACTTCCTTCACTATAAAAAAAATATAAATAAATATAATCATGTTCATCGCGTCCCTCCACATTCCAAAGCCAGGCATGAACACACAATCACATATTCGAGGAGGATAGTTTCAGGGCAAGGAATATGAAAAAAAAAAATGACCGATTAGATTTCGCGGAACGGGAGCGAATCAGTTGGAAGCGACAAGCCAGCGCTCATGTCACAATCAGATTAATGCTTTTACTCCACCATTCCGGGCGACGCATGGGCGAAGAGAGAAGCAGAGGAGAGAGGGCAGTGTTTCAGGCCACGGGGGAGAGAGGAACACCAACCTTCACTGTCATTCTTACGCCTTTCCTATGCGAGTCAGAGGCACCGTTGTCAGATTGTCGTACTCAGAGCATAGTATAGTTTCTGACGCCTAGCTATTGCCAAGAAACATCAGGATCTAACTCTTTTAACGATAACTGTAAATGGGTTTCCTTATTGGAGCCCAGAAGACAGTTTTGGGGTAGGAAGTCGGGAAATATAAGCGGCTGAGTACGACAATCTGGCAACGTTGGTAAAAGGTCAGTGTTCTCAGATGCTTTCGTTTCTTATAACAACTATTTTCCAAGTCCACAAAGGAGATCGCTCGGGCTGTCAAGAGTAGTGTTCATATTCACGGCGCAGAAGCCTTATCAAAGTATCACTGGGCTCATAAAACAACCCCACAGAAAAAAAAATATATCAAGACCTCATCAGATGTGCGTGTGTTAGGCCCGTTTGCCCTTGAGCTGCCTCCCATGCTGTAGAAAACAATCAGTTCGAAGGGTCTAGGATTAAGAAACGATCTCCGATTAAAGCCGCGGGCACACAGGGAGCGAGAAAGCGGGCGAGAGCGAGAAACTTTAATACATATTTACTAATGCAGGTGGCCACACTGGCAGCGAGCAGGTAATGGCGAGAAAGCAAGCTGATGAGCGAGAAAGCGAGGAGAGTTGACGATTAACTTTTCTCGCTTTTCTCGCGCGAGATCCCTCGGTCAGAAGGTGTGACATCACAGACATGCTTCCATATTATTTGCCGTAATTCAACTCATACAATAGATGTAACATTTTGGTTAACACCGATAGACGCAGCAGTGATTGGAGAACTCGAATACGTTTGTGAGAACTCAATAAAACAGAAACTAAATAGTGACGATTTTAAGTTAAAGAATCACTCCGTAATGTTTATAACACATTTTACATATAGCTACCATTTGTAGCGACTACGAAATGAGTAGGTACTAAAATAAACAATTCCATCAAATAAAGAAAAGCCTCCTGAACACGATGGAGTATACAGATTTTTCATAAAACGCCAAATAAGTGAAGCAAGGAACTGTTTATAAGAACATCTCCTATTCTAAGACTCCTATTGTAAGGCTCCTATTCTAAGGCTTAAGCAACGATCTCCTATTCTAAGACTCCTATTGTAAGGCTCCTATTCTAAGGCTTAAGCAACTATCTCCTATTCTAAGGCTTAAGCAACTATCTCCTATTCTAAGACTCCTATTGTAATGTTCCTATTCTAAGGCTTAAGCAACGATCTCCTATTCTAAGACTCCTATTGTAAGGCTCCTATTCTAAGGCTTAAGCAACGATCTCCTATTCTAAGACTCCTATTGTAAGGCTCCTATCTCCTATTCTAAGGCTTAAGCAACTATCTCCTATTCTAAGGCTTAAGCAACTATCTCCTATTCTAAGACTCCTATTGTAAGGCTCCTATTCTAAGGCTTAAGCAACGATCTCCTATTCTAAGACTCCTATTGTAAGGCTCCTATTCTAAGGCTTAAGCAACGATCTCCTATTCTAAGACTCCTATTGTAAGGCTCCTATTCTAAGGCTTAAGCAACTATCTCCTATTCTAAGACTCCTATTGTAAGGCTCCTATTCTAAGGCTTAAGCAACTATCTCCTATTCTAAGACTCCTATTGTAAGGCTCCTATCTCCTATTCTAAGGCTTAAGCAACTATCTCCTATTCTAAGGCTTAAGCAACTATCTCCTATTCTAAGACTCCTATTGTGAGGCTCCTATCTCCTATTCTAAGGCTTAAGCAACTATCTCCTATTCGAAGACTCCTATTGTAAGGCTCCTATCTCCTATTTTAAGGCTCTGGGATTAAGCAGCGATCACAATGCCATCAGACCTAGGCGGACACTTTTGCTCATTAGTACGCCTCCATGTGGTAATGATCTAAATCCAGCAATTCTTAAACAGAGCACAATACACACACATAAACACTTCCAATACATATGACTAACTAAATTCATCTGGCGCCTAGGCAGCGTTTGTTACGGCTCCTGTGATTGGCTGCACCCCTCCCTCACTCACATGCCATTCATGTCCGCCGTGACGCTACACACTTGTATTTTCTTCGTCATAGCTCGTCTCTTATTCACGACAGACCACTTTAGTTGGTACCGTTGGACTCAACAGTAATTGCGTAACTTAGTTATATTAATCTAAACTCGATAATATAAAATACAAAGGAAATGTGATGAGTTGAAGTCACAAGACAGCTCCGAAATGTTTATAACACGGTTTACTTATCATCGCTTTTCTCAGCAGTCTTTGAACCAGGGTTGAAATAAATAATTTCATCTCATAGAGCAAAGTCTCCTGAACGCTATGGTGCGATCAGATTATAGATAAAACGTGACATGCTCGTCTTTTTTGGTTCTTTTCTTATTCCAATCTATTACTAACTAATCTATCCTTCGTTCCTTATTTTCTAGTTATTTCTTTTTATTAACTTGTATGCTTGTCTTTTTTGGTGCTTTTCTTATTCCAATCTATAACTAACTAATCTAACCTTCGTTCCTTATTTTCTAGTTATTTCTTTTTATTAACTTGTATGATTGTCTTCCTTAGAGCTTTTCTTATTCCAATTTATAACTAACTAATCTATTTTTTCCTTATTTTCCCAGGTATTTCTTTTCATTAACTTCTATGCTCGTCTTTTGGGGTTATTTTCTTATTCCAATTTATCACTAACTAATCTATTACTCGTTCTTTACTTTCTAGTTATTTATTTTCATTAACTTCTATGCCTGTCATTTTTGGTACTTTTCTTATTCGAATTTATAACTAACTAATCTATTTTTCTTTCTTTATATTTTCTAGTTATTTCTTTTCATTAACTTCTATGCTTGTCTTTTTGGGTTCTTTTCTTATTCAAATCTATAACTAACTAATGTATCCTTCGTTACTTATTTTTCTAGTTATTTCTTTTCATTAACTTGTTGCTTGTCTTTCTTAGTGCTTTTCTTATATCAATTTATAAGTAACTAATCTATTCTTCTTTCCTTATTTTTCTAGTAATATCTTTTTATTAACTTCTATGCTCGTCTTTTATGGCACTTTTCTTATTCCAATCTATAACTAAGTAATCTATTTTTCTTTCCTTATATTTTTCTAGTTATTTCTTTTTATTAAATTCTATGCTAGTCTTTTTGGTGCTTCTCTTATTCCAATCTATAACTAACTAATCTATTCTTTCCTTATTTTTCGAGATATTTCTTTTTATTAATTCGTGTGCTCGTTTTTTGGGTACTTTTCTTATTCCATTCAATAACTAACTAATCTATTCTTTTCTTATATTTTCTAGTTATTTGTTTTTATTAGCTTCTATGCTCGTCTTTTTGGGTTCTTTTCTTATTCCAATTTATAACTAACTAATCTATTTTTCGTTCCTTATATTTTCAAGCTATTTCTTTTTATTAACTTGAATGCTTGTCATTTTTGGTGCTTTTCTTATTCCAATCTATAATTAACTAATCTATTTTTCTTTCCTTATATTTTCTAGTTATTTCTTTTCATTAACTTCTCTGCCTGTCTTTTTTAGTGCTTTTCTTATTCCAATTTATAACTAACTAATCTATTCCTTCTCTATTTTTCCAGGTATTTCTTTTTATTATTTCTATGCTCGTCTTTTTGGTGCTTTTCTTATTCGAATTTATAACTAACTAATCTATTCTTCCCTTATTTTTCCAGGTATTTCTTTTCATTAACTTCTATGCCTGTCTTTTTGGTGCTGTTCTTATTCCAATCTAAATTGGAATAAGAAAAGCACTAAAAAAGACAAGCATACAAGTTAATTAAAAAAATGACTAGAAAATATAGAGAACGAAGAATAGATTATTAGTTATAAATTGGAATAAGAAAAGTACCAAAAAGACAGGCATAAAAGTTAATGAAAAGAAAAACCTGGAAAAATAAGGGAAGAATAGATTAGTTAGTTATAGATTGAAATAAGAAAAGTACCAAAAAAAAAGACCACAGACGTTAATAAAAGAAATAACTAGAAAATAAGGAACGAAAAATAGATTAGTTAGTTATAGACTGGAATAAAGAAAAGTACCAAAAAGACGAGCATAGAAGTTTTTAAAAAGAAGTAAATAGAAAAATATGGAAAGAAGAATAGATTAGTTAGTTATAAATTGGAATAAGAAAAGAACCAAAAAGACGAGCAAAGAAGTTGATAAAAAAAAAATAACTAGTAAAATAAGGAACGAAGAATAGATTAATTAGTTATAGATTGGAATAAGAAAAGCACCAAAAAAGACAGGCATACAAGTTAATAAAAAGAAATAGCTAGAAAATATAAGGAACAAGGAATAGATTAGTTATAAATTGGAATAAGAAAACAAAAACAAAAAGACGAGCATAGAAGTTAATGAAAAGATGTAAATAGAAAAATATGGAAAGAAGAATAGATTAGTTAGTTATAAATTGTAATAAGAAAAGAACCGAAAAAGACAGGCATACAAGTTAATAAAAAGAAATAGCTAGAAAATATAAGGAACAAGGAATAAATTAGTTATAAATTGGAATAAGAAAACAAAACAAAAAGACGAGCATGGAAGTTAATGAAAAGAAATAACTAGAAAAGATAAGAAAATAATAAATTAGTTAGTTATTGATTGGAATAAGAAAAGTACCCAAAAGACGAGCATACGAATTAATAAAAAGAAATATCTGGAAAAATAAGGAAAGAATAGATTAGTTAGTTATAGATTGGAATAAGAGAAGCACAAAAAGACAAGCATAGAAGTTAATAAAAAGAAATAACTAGAAAAATATAAGGATAGAAAAATAGATTAGTTAGTTAAAGATTGGAATAAGAAAAGTACCAAAAAAGATGAGCATAAAAGTTAAAAAAAAAAAATAACTAGAAAAATAAGGAAAGAAGAATAAATAAGTTAGTTATAAATTGGAATAAGAAAAGCACTAAAAAAGAGGCATAGTAGTTAATAAAAGAAATACGTCGAAAATATGAAACGAAGAATAGATTAGATACTTATAAATTGAAATAAAAAAGCACTAAAAAAGACAAGCATATAAGTCAATGAAAAGAAATAACTAGAAAAGTTAGGAACGAAGGATACATTAGTTAGTTATAAACTGGAATAAGAAAAGAACCAAAAAAGACAAGCAGAGAAGTTAATGAAAAGAAATAACTAGAAAATATAGAGAAAGAAAAATAGATTAGTTAGTTATAAATTGGAATAAGAAAAGTACCAAAAAAAAAACAGGCACAGAAGTTAATGAAAAGAAATAACTAGAAAATAAAGAATGAGGAATAGATTAGTTAGTTATAAATATGAATAAGAAAAGAACCCAGAAAGACGAGCATAGAAGTTAATGAAAATAAATAACTAGAAAATATAAGGAAAGAATAGATTAATTAGTTATTGATTGGAATAAGAAAAGTACCCAAAAGACGAGCATACGAATTAATAAAAAGAAAAATCTGAAAAAATAAGGAAAGAATAGATTAGTTAGTTATAGATTGGACTAATAGATGCACCAAAAAGACGAGCATAGAAGTTAATAAAAAGAAATAACTAGAAAAATATAAGGGAAGATAAATGGATTAGTTAGTTATAGATTGGAATAAGAAAAGCACTAAAAAAGAGAGACATAGAAGTTAATAAAAGAAATACCTCGAAAATAAGGAACGAAGAATAGATAAATTAGCTATACATTGGAACAAGAAAAGCATTAAAAAAGACAAACATAGAAGTTAATAAAAGAAATACCTCGAAAATAAGGAACGAAGAATAGATTAGTTAGTTATAGATTGGAAAAAGGAAAGTACTGAAAAGACAAGCATAAAAGTTAATGAAAAGAAGTAAATAGAAAAATATGGAAAGAAGAATAGATTAGTTAGTTATAAATTGGAATAAGAAAAGCACAAAAACCAAAAAGACAAGCATACAAGTTAATAAAAGAATTAACTATAACATAAAAGGAACAAAGGATAGATCAGTTAGTTATAGATTGGAATAAGAAAAGTACCAAAAAGACAAACATACAAGTTAATGAAAAGAAATAACAAGAAAATATAAGGAAAGGAAACATAGATTAGTTAGTTATATATTGGAATAAGAACAGCACCAAAAAGACAAACATAGAAGTTAATGAAAAGAAGTATATAGAAAAATAAGGAACGCAGAATAGATTAGTTAGTTATAGATTGGAATAAGAAAAGCACAAAAAAGATAAGCATACAAGTTAATAAAAAGAAATACCTGGAAAATATAAGGAACGAAGAATAGATTAGTTAGATACGGAGTGGAATAAGAAAAGCACAAAAAAGACAAGCATACAAGTTAATAAAAAAAAAGACCTGGAAAATATAAGGAACGAAGAATAGATTAGTTAGTAATAGATTGCAATAAGAAAAGCACCAAAAAGACGAGCATAGATGTTAATAGAATTACTTAGTTGTAAATTGGAATAACAAAAGCACTTCTTTCGCTGCATTCATCGTCAACAAACGAAAACCCTTATGCATTATCCCAACTACAATAAAAAAAATGCCAGAAACACACACACACACACACACACACACACACACAAATATACACACATATATATATATATATATATATATATATATATATATATATATATATATATATATATATATATATATATATATATATATATATATATATATATATATATATATATGCCAACTGGCCTCTTGCAGACTCCTTACGTCCTTATGTTCTTATATATATATATATATATATATATATATATATATATATATATATATATATATATATATATATATATATATACATATGTGTGTGTGTGTGTGTGTGTGTGTGTGTGTGTGTGTGTGTGTGTGTG
>NC_066527.1:18773092-18778092 GCF_024679095.1 Eriocheir sinensis | reverse complement strand
TATATATATATATATATATATATATATATATATATATATATATATATATATATATATATATATATATATATATATATATATATATATATATATATATATATATATATATATATATATATATATATATATATATATATATATATATATATATATATATATATATATCCTCTTCCTTCAACCTCTTTATATATTTGGCTTTTTCTTCTGTAAACTTCTCTAGCGCTCCAATATTTTTCTTAGCAACTGATTAACTATATACAACCTCCTTTTACTTATTATACTATCTAAAACGCTATTCTCTTCTTTCAACCTCCCTTTATTTATAAGGCTTCTTCCGTACATTTCTCTACCGCTGAAATATTTTTTCTTAGCAACTGAATAAACTATATATAACCTACTTTTGTTTATTAGTCTTTTTTCTTCTACAAATTTCTCTAACCCTGAAGTATTTTTTTTAGCAACTGATAAACTATCTTCCTTCAAATTCCTTTTATTAATTTGGCTTCCTCTGTAAATTTCTCTACATCACAAATATTTTTGTTGGCCACTTACAATATATATATATATATATATATATATATATATATATATATATATATATATATATATATATATATATACAGTATCTAAGACAAATATTTCAGCGGTAGAAAATTGACGGAAAAAAGTCTAATAAATAAAAAGAGGTTGTATATAATTCATCCAGTTGCTAAGAAAAATATTTCAGCGGTTGACAAATTTACAGAAGAACTTTGATAAATAAACTAACGTGCATACTATTCCTGAATTTTTTCTTTTCTTTCCTTTTCGTTTTCGTTTTACTCGTGTTTTACTCTTAAAAGACAGTTAAGAAAAAATATGTCGGACGGTTTTGGTGCTGAGATCGTTAATAATTCTTTGCCGGACTAAGGAAAAAAACAAAAATAAATCTTCGTTATACTGGATTACATTACGTAAGTGATATATATATATATATATATATATATATATATATATATATATATATATATATATATATATATATATATATATATATATATATATATATATATATATATATATATATATATATATATATATATATATATATATATATATATATATATATATATATATATATATATATATATATATATATACGCTATCCTCTTCCTTCAACCTTATTTTCTATATTTGGCTTTTTCTTCTGTAAAATTCTCTAGCGCTGCAATATTTTTCTTAGCAACTGATTAACTATATACAACCTCTTTTTACTTATTATACTATGTAAAACACTATTCTCTTCTTTCAACCTCTCTTTCTTCCGTACATTTCTCTACCACTGAAATATTTTTTCTTAGCAACTGGATAAACTATATACAACCTATTTTTATGTATTAGTCTTTTTTCTTCTACAAATTTCTCTAACCCTGTAGTATTTTTTTTTAGCAACTGATAAACTATCTAAACGCCTTCCTCTTCCTTCAACTTATTTTTTTTTAATTTGGCTTCCTCTGTAAATTTCCCTACCTCACAAATATTTTTGTTAGCCACTGGGCCAATTTTTATATATATATATATATATATATATATATATATATATATATATATATATATATATATATATATATATATATATATATAGCTGATCCAGTGTCTAAGAGAAATATTTCAGCGGTAGAAAATTGACAAAAAAAAGCCTAATCAATAAAAAGAGGTTGTATATAGTTGATCCAGTTGCTAAGAAAAATATTTCAGCGGTTGAGAAATTTACAGAAGAACCCTGACAAAAAAAGGAACGTTCATACTATTCCTGTATTTTTTCTTTTCTTTCCTTTTCGTCTTCGTTTTACTCGTGTTTTACTCTTAAAAGACAGTTAATAAAACATGTCGGACGGTTTTGATGCTGAGATCGTTAATAATTTTTTGCCGGACTAAAGAAAAAAACAAAAATAAATCTTCGTTATACTGGATTACATTACGTACAGTGAATATATATATATATATATATATATATATATATATATATATATATATATATATATATATATATATATATATATATATATATATATATATATTTTTATATAATAGGCTATTTCTTCTGTAAATTTCTCTACTGCTGCAATATTTTCCTTACCAACTTTCTCAACTATATATAAATAAATATATATATATATATATATATATATATATATATATATATATATATATATATATATATATATATATACGCTCTCCTCTTCCTTCAACCTCATTTTATATATTTGGCTTTTTCTTCTGTAAACTTCTCTTGCGTTGCAATATTTTCTTAGCAACTTATTAACTATATACAACCTCCTTTTACATATTATACTATCTAAAACGTCATTCTCTTCTTTCAACCTCCCTTTATTTATTAGGCTTCTTCCGTACATTTCTCTACCGCAGAAAAAATTGGATAAACTATATACAACCTACCTTTGTTTATTAGTCTTTTTTCTTCTAAAAATACTCTAACCCTGTAGTATTTTTTTTAGCAACTGATAAACTATCTAAATGCCCTCCTCTTCCTTCAACATCCTTTTATTAATTTGGTTTCCTTTGTAAATTTCCCTACCTCACAAATATTTTTGTTAGCCACTGGAACAATTTATACATATATATATATATATATATATATATATATATATATATATATATATATATATATATATATATATATATATATATATATATATATATATATATATATATATATAATATTTCAGCTGTAGAAAATTGACGGAAAAAACCTAATAAAAAAAGAGGTTGTATATAGTTGATCCAGTTGCTAAGAAAAATATTTCAGCGGTTGAGAAATTTACAGAAGAACCCTGATAAATAAAGTGACTTTCATACTATTCCTGTATTTTTTCTTTTCTTTCCTTTTCGTCTTCGTTTTACTCGTGTTTTACTCTTAAAAGACAGTTAAGAAAAAACATATCGGACGGTTTTGGTGTTGAGATCGTTAATAATTCTTTACCGGACTAAAGAAAAAAACAAAATTAAATCTTCGTTATACTGGATTACATTACGTACGGTGAATTAAAGTGATATATATATATATATATATATATATATATATATATATATATATATATATATATATATATATATATATATATATATATATATATATATATATATATATATATATATATATATATATATATATATATATATATAGAGTATATATATATATATATATATATATATATATATATATACGCTATGCTCTTCCTTTACCCTCCTTTTATATAATACGCTATTTCTTCTGTAAATTTCTCTACTGCTGCAATATTTTCCTAAACAATTTGGTCAACTATATATATATACATATATATATATATATATATATATATATATATATATATATATATATATATATATATATATATATATATATATATATATATATATATATATATATATATATATATATTCCTTCAACCTCATTTTATATATTTGGCTTTTTCTTCTGTAAACTTCTCTAGCGCTGCAATATTTTCTTAGCAACTGATTAACTATATACAACCTCCTTTTACTTAATATACTATCTAAAACGCTATTCTCTTCTTTCAACCTTCCTTTTATAAGGCTTCTTCCGAACATTTCTCTACCGCTGAAATATCTTTTCTTAGCAACTGGATAAACTATATACAACCTACTTTTGTTTATTAGTCTTTTTTCTTCTACAAATTTCCTGTAGTTATTTTTTTTGTAAATTGAACTATCTAAATATTTTTCTTCCACTTATTTATATTAATTTATTTTCTATATATATATATATATATAATCTATATATATATATATATATATATATATATATATATATATATATATATATATATATATATACATATACATTATATATATATATATATATATATATATATATATATATATATATATATATATATATATATATATATATATATATATATATATATATATATATATATATAAATTGACGGAAAAAGCCTAATCAAAAAAAAGAGGTTGTATATAGTTGTTCCAGTTGCTAAGAAAAATATTTCAGCGGTTGAGAAATTTACAGAAGAACCCTGACAAAAAAAGGAACGTTCATACTATTCCTGTATTTTTTCTATTCTTTCCTTTTCGTCTTCGTTTTACTCGCGTTTTACTCTTAAAAGACAGTTAAGAAAAAACATGTCGGACGGTTTTGGTGTTGAGATCGTTAATAATTCTTTTCCGGACTAAGGAAAAATACAAAAATAAATCTTCGTTATACTGGATTACATTACGTACGGTGAATTAAGTGATATATATATATATATATATATATATATATATATATATATATATATATATATATATATATATATATATATATATATATATATATATATATATATCTTCAACCTCCTTTTTATATAATAGGCTATTTCTTCTGTAAATTTCTACTGCTGCAATATTTTCATTACAACTTGATCAACTATATATATATATATATATATATATATATATATATATATATATATATATATATATATATATATATATATATATATATATCCTCTTCCTTCAACCTCTTTTATATATTTGGCTTTTCTTCTGTAAACTCTAGCGCTGCAACATTTTTCTTAGCAACTGATTAACTATATACAACCTCCTTTTACTTATTATACTATCTAAAACGCTATTCTCTTCTTTCAACCTCCCTTTATTTATAAGGCTTCTTCCGTACATTTCTCTACCGCTGAAATATTTTTGTTAGCAACTGGATAAACTATATATAACCTACTTTTGTTTATTCGTCTTTTTTCTTCTACAAATTTCTCTAACCCTGTAGTATTTTTTTTAGCAACTGATAAACTATATATATATATATATATATATATATATATATATATATATATATATATATATATATATCTATATATATATATATATATATATATATATATATATATATATATATATATATATATATATATATATATATATATATATATATATATATATATATATATATGAAA